>NW_026694914.1:0-185375 GCF_021218885.2 Marmota monax | reverse complement strand
ACCAATTAAGGGCCAGTTCTGTATGAGGGATCTCCTCTTCATCTGTCTCTCTCAGCCTTGTTACTATATTACTGTTTGTCTGTCTATGACCTGTCTCCTTCCTTCCTGAAGGCATCCCCACCAGCCCAGTGTTGTGAGCTGGGCCCTCTATGGAGAAGAAACCTAAGTTCGCTGATCCTAGGGTAAATGCTGGCATGGAGGCCACGGGGGCATTATCTATCAAGGAGACAGAGAGCCCTCTTGGGGATGATGCCATGCACACTCCACATCACCCTGTTTGGCCCCAGAGGATGGCTGGTTAGTCAATGATGGGTAAGATTCCTCAAGGGAGGGACAAACTAAGACAGGCACAGCCACAGAGGGGCCATCAGGAGAAAATTTGGGGGCCAACAGAGTGGAGGCAAAGAACCTCACCCACCCACTGGTGCAAAGGCCTAATTCTTCTCCCCTTCTGAGAGAGGTTTCCTGCCCCATGGCTGCTTTGCTCCCCACATCCAGCTCAGATCAGAACCCTAGTGACAGAGACCTAGTCTGTGGGAAGCCATTCTCTCTCGTGATTGGGCACCTCCCGAATTGGGTGTGAGGTGCTCTGGCCAAACTGTGTTGGAGCTTTCCCCACCCTCTCCAGGTGCGAGAGCCTGTCCCTGTGGGGGTGTGACTGACCACTGACCCTTAGGCCAATCACTGACCCTGACCTTGGAATGCTGCCCCCCTTGACCTTCATTGGATGAAATTTTCCCCTAAATTTCTTGTTCCCCAATAAAAGGCCACTCCCTGGCTTGCTCTCTCTCTCTCTCCTGCTAGCCCTGAGTAAGCCTTGCTGCCCCACTGGGTGGTTCGAGGTGAGAGCCGTCTCGGACCTGGTCATAGAAAAAGGTAATTGAGTCTGTGTGTTTTATTTTGATCTCACTAGTTAACTTCTATGCCAGGAACCTCTCTAATAAAACCAGCGTGCTGGTCACCTGGTGGACTAGTCAACAGTGACTGCCTGCTCAACATAGCAGGAGACAAATGCAGCTACAGGAATGGGCCATGTCTGAATGCTTTTCTCTTTCTTGGTTCTCATTTTTTTGTATGCTTTTCCTTTTCCCTTTTTGTCTCATCAGGGTTCTCCTTTGACAATAAATTTAATAAAAGAGGAGAAAATGTTAGAATAGCCTTCAGTTGCAACTAACAGCTATGAGCATATAGAGTTTCCTCACAGTATGGTTACATTAGGCAGAAGATGATTGGCTTATGGATATTATCTTGCTTATGTAGATTAACAGGCATGCCCCACTCAAACCCTATAACAGTTGTGTACATTCCAAAAAGAAACTGAGCTACTGGACATTTACTTGAGGTTTGTCACCAGCCAGTTATCGCCAGCTCCCATGACTGAGGTAGCCAAATAGCCGAGCAACAAATTGACCACACCAGTGACAGAAACTTATGCTAGACAGCAGATAAAAAACCCAAGCCAGCCAATTATGCTGGACTTTAGTGACTAAGACTACATTTACCTTTATGGACAATTGTTGGAAAGATTATTAAAATAGATTTTTCCAATGGTATTTGTATTACTGACAGACCTAATTAACTCCTTAAATATGAGAGTGAAGAGAAAAAATGATAAATATCCTGTAGACTATAAGAATACAACTTATTGCCTCATTAATTATTGCCAGCTAATATTTCAGAACTATAATATGCTAAAGTTAATATTCAGGCTTTGAAACAGATGTATGTCTATTAACCAGACCTAGACAAACTGCTGGTCTCATTATCCCTAAAGTGACTACTTTAAATATTATTCCTTGCTTATTCAATTTCGGCCTTTGTGGCTATGTCTTAAAACTTACATTGTATGGATTTTCTTAATGTTTGACTTAAATTACATCCAACTTCCTTCATGGTCAGATAAGTGCTGATGGAAGGATGAAAACTAAGTAATGATGTTCTAGAAGACAATGTAATGAATAATGTGAGTGAGCCCTTTGTTCTATGATTTATGGAGAGGCCAAAATGCCATGGCAATGAAAATGTCTGTTACTATGGCCAAAAACAATGTGTCCCAATAAAATTGGGAAAAGATTAAAAATCTTCTGATGAGTGTTTGGCAAGGTAATAATAATCCAGATTATTGTGTTGACTGTTATGAAGATAATATGTTTTCTACTAATTCTTTTTGTGTTTCAGTACCGGATTGTGATGACCTTGGACTAAGAGCCAAGTGACTGAAAGAAAATTTCCCAGTTACATTCTTTTTTTTTTTTACATTAAGAAAGGGAGAATATGTGGGAGGCCAACTTTATATGTGACTGAGTTACACTCCCCAGCTGGGTGCTGAGGCGCTCTGTCACAGAAATGGGTGTGTCTTGCTACAACCACATGGGTGAAGCTATGCTCACCTGTTCCTTTGTAATATAACCCCTTGCCCTGTTTAGGATAGAATCTTCCATGGAAGTGCCTTGTTATGTCCCCTCCTCTTACAGTGCCCTTGGGTGTGGCCTACCCAGGTGTCAGTCAACCTGCTGACAGTGGACATCATGAAGATAGACTCAGCACCCTGAAACCTGACCCCTTGCCTCATTTGAATAGCTTCTCCTCAATAAAAGGGATCAGCGCGTGCTCCCTGTCTCTTTCTGTGGACCCTTAAGGTCAGAGGAGCTGTCACAGCAACCCCAAAGAAAAAGGTATTTGTGTCTCTTGTGTGGTTATTTCATGCAGCCCAGTTAGCCCAGTTTAACTGGAGTGACCCCTGAGCCTTTTAGTCGCGAGAACAGAAACCTGGCAAGCCTGGACACCAAGGTGGGAGGGGTCTCTCGCCTAAAGGAGCAAGTCCGCTCTACCCAGGCTGCAGAGTTATAAGAGCTCTCACAGACAACCTAGCTACCTCTTTGCTTCATATTCACCTAGGGATCCAGGCTAGTAGAGGCACTGTCCTCCAATATGTGATATCCTATGTTTCCCTTGATGTCAATATCTGACCAGAAGATGCCAGAAATGAAGAGGATCAAATAAGGACAGTCTCTGTGGACCAGGCCTCATCACGTCTGTTCACATTGCACATTAATTTAAATGATATTTAAATAAAAGAGGAGTGTGCATCTTCTAGGAAATGTGTTGAAAGGAGGGAGCATACTTTTCTTCCAACCATCTTCTCGCTGACTAAAATTGAGAAATGGTGGCTGGAGCACAAGCAGCTATCTTTAACCATCTGGTCAAAACCACACAGTAAAGATGATGGCATAACAGTGCATGAGTTCCTGAGGGTCAAGGAGCTCCCATGGCAGAGCTCCAGGCTGTTTACCTGCTGTCTT
Source organism: Marmota monax (assembly GCF_021218885.2). Lineage (NCBI taxonomy): Eukaryota > Metazoa > Chordata > Mammalia > Rodentia > Sciuridae > Marmota > Marmota monax. The sequence goes on along the minus strand of NW_026694914.1, from coordinate 182,073 downwards.
TAAGGAAACAATGAGCTCCTGTCATATTTAAGCCACTGTCATTTTGAGTTTTATTTGCAGTTGAATCAACTTAACTTACAAGGTATTCTCTAAATGTTTGGTATGCTATTTTCTTTTCTGCCCACATCCACCCCTTTGTATTGGTGCCTTCTGCTATTTCCTTCTCATAGTCCAGAGTACTTTCAGAACTCTCAAATCTTTAGCAGCCAATAGTTTTAGCACATATTTTACATCTCTATTATTTCACCTGAGAAAGAAAAAAAAAACTTAGGATTGGTTCATAAATTCAGATTATTTCAAGAAATATTTTTTGACAACCACTAATGTCAGGTCCCAAACTGGATACAAAACATATAAACATAATTAGCAAAACTACCCCTGCATTTAAAGAACTTGCATTATGGGTAGATTACTGGTACCCCTTCCAATTCCACTCCACCCTCCTGTTTGAAGAAATTGAAAAGATAAAATTACATTTCTCAGACTCACTTCCAACTTGAGTTCTAGGTACAAATAAGGTCTGCCAAAGAGATATTCTTAGAAAAAAATGTACAAGTAAATGAAGGTTACGTTCCTACATTTGCAGCTCACTTGTGAAGTGTGATGACATGTGACATTCACACTCCCCTTGTGGTCTTCATGGTGTGAGAGTCAGTGCTGACAGCAGCAATAGCAGTGTCTAATCCTAGGTACATTCTAGTCAGAATAAGCCAGGCTTATTAGTAACAAATGATGGAGGGGGCCTGGGGTTGTGGCTCAGTGGTAGAGCACTCCTCTAGCACTTGCAAAGCCCTGGGTTCAATCCTCAGCACCCCATAAAAAATAAATAAAGGTATTGGGTTTAACTACAATTAAAATTTAAAATAAAATATTAAAAAAATAACAAATGATTCCCAAAATCTCAGGCCTAATGCATCTTTTGATTCTAGCTTAATTTGTGTTTTGAGTGAGCACACAACTGTAGGATGTCATAAAAAAGAGGACCTGGTTTGTAAGGGTGGCCGGGTCAGGAAGTGGGGACTGGGTTTCACTCCTTGGCCACTGAAAGATGCAGAGTCCTTTGTGCACCTGTATCCAAAGACTCTACAGCCCTTCCTTAACACTGGCCAATTTTACCTCCATAATTTAGAAAACCCAGAAACCATGCTATTCTAGAGAAATGAGTGAACTTCATCAAAGCTAACTCAGGGAGCTGGGGACATTTCTCAGTGGTGGAGCACTTGCTAGCATGTGGAAGGGCCTGGGTTCCATCCAAGGCATCACAGAGATAAGGAAACAAAGAAATAAATCCAAAAATGAGGTGACCACATTGGGAAGGTTTAATTGGAGTAGAGCTGTCTATCTGTTAAGGTCTGTAAACAAGTCAGGATGGGGACTGGCATTTTGCCAGAGGGAGTGGTTAATGTTAAGTTCTGTAAACAAGTCAGGATGGTGCCTGGCATTTTGCCAGAGGGAGTGGTTTATGAAGTAACACCAGGGAGCCATTAAGTGTGGAGATTCCTTATTAGTTGACTGCTGTATCTAGATTATGTTAATTAGATAAGCTGTGTGCAATGTATAAATACCACTCCTGTCCTACAATAAAGGGCTCCCACTCCTGCTGTATCAGTGTACACAAGTTGTTCATCACCCCCCCCCCCGATAGTTTGCTGCAGCCAGACTGTGGCAGATGGTGGCCCGTACGGGGAGCCCCAGGACACTTGGGGGTAAATGACGAAAAAAAGCTGCCCGTCCATAGATAGGACAAGAGCAAATCTGCTCTTCCCTAGGCAGATAAGGCGAGAGGAAAAATGGCCATTTCGAGAAAATGCAGAAGATTGATACAGTATGTTTGTGTCTTGTTTTGTCTTGAAATATTGTATTGTCTTTGTGATGAAAATATGGAAGGGATGTTAAGTAAATTGATAATGGAAAGAGGCACCCCAGTGGAACCAAGAGCAGTTAGGGCATGTGTTGATAAGAGCCCAGGAATTCTAGTCAGAAAGAAAAAGAAAGTTCAGAAGAAGAAGGATTATCAGGAAAAAAATTGCAGCAAAATGCTATTACTTTTCCTTGCTGGAGGGTACGTGAATTGTTGCGGCGATGCCACGTGTGCAAGTGGGTCACAGTGCAGCAAGTACTTTCCAAGAGGCGGCAGGTGGCTCTTCCACTGAGGCAAACCCAAATCTAGACCTGACCTGGAGGCACAGTCTCACAATCTCTTGCTCCCTGTGCCCAGAAGCAGTTTGAGTCCTGGACTCTCCCCGGGGCCATCTGGGGCTGCCCAGGACGCTGGAGGCAGAAGATGCCCTGTGAAGTTTGATCATTTCCAAGGCCAGTAACTACAACCATTAAGACCTGTTTCAAATGTAAAAAACCTTGAGATAATGTACTAAATTGTTCAGAAGGTTGTTTTCTTAGTGCCTGCTGGAATACTACAGGATTTTCTTTAGCCATCCGGAGTTCTTACATTCCTCCAAGTGCCAGTGAAGATGAAGGTGGAAGAATTTCCAGTGTTGATGAGAACCTGACGAGACTTCAGATCAGGCTAGCTGCCTGCAGAACTTACATGGATTGTGATTCAAGCTAGCTGCCTGCAGAACTTACCTGGACTGTGATTTAAGCTAGCTGCCTGAGGAAATTACCTGGACTGTGATTTACCTGGACTGTGAGTTAATCTATTGAGACACTGCTTTACCTGGACTGAGACAACAAACTGTAATCTACAACAAATTGTAACTCAGTATCTTTGCTAATGGTGTCATTGCTGGTATAATTTTTCCAAGGGCTTCTTGCATGGAGCCATCAGTTGGCTTCGTATTGTGGCATTTTGTACCCTCCCCTTCTGCTTGTAGCAGATTATTGGTGGTGTTTGTGTAAAAACCACTATGGTCGTTATTTAAATTAAACAAAAGGGGGGAATGTTAAGGTCTGTAAACAAGTCAGGATGGCACCTGATATTTTTCCAGAGGGTGTGGCTAATGTTAAGGTCTGCAAACAAGTCAGGATGGCGCCTGGAATTTTGCCAGAGGGAGTGGTTTATGAAGTAACACCAGGGAGCCATTAAGTGTGGAGATTCCTTATTGGTTGACTGCTGTATCTAGTTTATGTTAATTAGATAAGCTGTGTGGAATGTATAAATACCACTCCTGTCCTACAATAAAGGGCTCCCACTCCTGCTGTGTCAGTGTACACAAGTTGTTCATCACCCCCTGGCTAGTTTGTTGCAGCTGGACTGTGGCATCTACCTGTTAGAAATATTCAAAAAGAAAGACCAGAACCCACATGAATATAATGGAATGCATTCTTTAATTGGCCTGGACAGGTGGGTCAAATTGATGTCCTGAAAGATTCTCTTCCAAAAAGTACTGGAAAAGCTGGCTTGGTGGTGCTCAGCTGTAGTTCCAGCAGCTCAGGGGGTGAGGCAGGAAGATGGTGAGTTCAAAGCCAGCCTCAGCATTTTAGTGAGGTTGTAAGCACGTTTGTGAGACCATGTTTGAAAATCCTACCTGGGGATGGGGCTGAATGGTGTGGCACCCTTGGGTTCACTGCCTGGTCCCCAAAACAATAACAAACAAGTATGAAAAGCCAGTTGCAGTGGCACATGCCTGGGATCCCAGCTACTCGAGAAGCTTTATGATTTTATTCCTTCTCCCAAATTTACTAACTGGGGCATGAACCATCCTTTTATTTTTTCCAGTCCCTTGAGATGCAATATTGGGCCATTTATTTGAGATCTGTTTTCCTAATGAAGCTATTTCTTGCTGAGGACTTCCCAGTTAGAATTGCTTTTGCTGTATCCCCAGGTTTGAATATCTTGTTTGGCCCTTTTCATTGGTCTGGAGGCATTTACACTTTCTTTTTTATTTTTATTTATTTTTCTTATTTCTCCCATACATGACAATGTTTTGATTTCTTCAATGACCCATTGGTTGTTGGGGAACATGCTGAAGAATTCCCATGCTTTGTAACTGTCCAGGTGCTCCCCCTGCTATGGATTCCATTCTTTTTAAAATATGGAGATTTATTTTGAGAATAAATGGAGAATGTGTCATGTGCTGTTGAGAAGGATGTTTGCTCTGCAGTGGTTGGGTGGGATGGTCTGTAAATGTCTACTGTGTGCAGAGATGATCTGTCCAGTGCTGAACAGGGGAGTTGACTGGGCTGGGGATGTGGCTCCAGCAGTATTGCACTTGCCTGGCATGCATGTGGCCGGATTCCATCCTCAGCACCACATACAAACAAAGATTGTGTCTACCAAACAACTAAATAATAAACATTAAAATTCTCTCTCTCTCTCTCTCTCTCTCTCTCTCTCTCTCTCTCAAAAAAAAAAAAAAAGAGAGGGAGTTGAAAACCCCACTGTTCTTACTGTGTTGTAGTCAACTTCTTCATTACATTCCAGTAATATCCCTTTGCACATGTGGGTGCTCTGGTGTTGGGCACATGTATGTGTACAATTGCTGTCATATGTTGCTGAATTGACCCCTTTATCATGGTGTGACCACCTTGTCTCTTTTTATTGTGTTTTAATCTGTAGTCTATTTTATCTGACAGGAGTCTAGCCATTCCTGCTCTAGGTTGGATTTCTTCCTGTGCAATATCTTTTCCATCCCTTCACTGTCACTCTGTGTGTTTCTTGAGGTGAATTGACTTTCTTGTTAACAGCAGGTGTTTGAGTCCATTAAAAAAGAAAATCCATTCAGTCATTTTACATCTTAAATTTCAGGAGTTTATTCCCTTTACATTCAAGGTTTTTTATTGAAAGATACACAATTATTTCTGACTGGTCTTATTTGATTTTAGTTTTTATTTCTGATTTCTCTTTAGATCTTTTTCTCCATTTTCCTCCCTTACTCTCTAGTCTGTTTCTGTGGGTTGGTGTTTTCTTCTGGGATAAGTTTGGATTTCCTTCTTTGTCATTTTTGAACATGCCGTCATTTTTGTTTTTTTCTTTGGGCTTCCTCTGGGATTTAGAAAATTTTTACAGTTACCAAAGAGCATTTTAAGCTCAACAGAACGCCCTCTGCTCTGATACCAGTACTCTGGATTCTGTCTTTTTCCTTGTAACTTGTGATTTGGTTGCCTTGGTCTCCTTCTCCTGGTTTTGTGCATTTCTTAACCTCTTACTTTGGACATGCGTAACTCTCACCATTTTGTTTTTAACTTTCCTATTAGTCATTTGAAAGTTAAAATATTCCTGTTAAGTAAGCCAGGCACACTGCTGTATGCATGTAATCCCTCAGGAAAGTGAGGCAAGAGGATTGCAAATTGAAAGCTATCCTTAGCGATTTAGCAAGGGCCTAAAGAACTTAGTGAGACCTTGTGAATTCCCCACCAAACATGGGAGTCTCCAAGTAAGGCAGGGTCCACCATCAGTTGATAGGAATGAAAAAGTCAAATGTATTTTTCTGCCTCCTGATGTGGTTTGGGGTTAATGCCTAAGGTGTTACCTGTGCCCCCAATGTGCTATGTCACCTGGCAGCAGGTCCTAATCTGGATGTCTGTGGGGGCTCCAAGCTGTGGTCCAGGCTAGCTGTAAGGATGGCCTTAACCTAAAAATGGCCTAAGCCTGAGTAATTCCAGTTGAAAATGAACCCTCAGGTCCACAAGGTTCAGCCTCCAGAGCCCTCTAGTATAAATCAGGCACATCCTGATAAAGACAAGTCTCTGTCCACAACCCAGAGGAAACACAGAGTGAAGTTATGGTCATTTGCCTTCACCCTGATGGGAGTCAGAGGTGAGAGGTCAGGGCAGAAATTGTCAAACCAGAGGTCATGACCTGAATGTAAGATGTCACTAAGAAACAGAGTAGTAGCTGATAGGGACTTAAAAGGTGAGCAGAGCCCCAACATTTAGTAAAAGTGATGGAGCAAGTGAACAGACATTCAGCCAGTTGCACTCATGGCCACATGCTGGAGAGCCTGATGAGGTCCTGCATTAATATCCTAACTCTTGTTATTGTCTGCCTGATCCTCTGCATCATCCTCACTGCTCTCGAACTCTACAGCCACATCTTGACCCTGGTGAGAATGGTGACTTCCTCTTAAGACTGTCTGCTCAACCACCTGTCACATCCAGCCCAGGAGAAGCCTCCATCAGTTCCTGGCCTGATCACTGTGGTCTGAATGAGTGAGCATCTGCTGGACTTCAAACCTAAGACTTGAGGTACTAAACCTGGCACTTCAGTGGAGCATGCAGTGGGAATGTCTGTAATGAGTCTGGCATGATTAAGTGTTTGCTGTGCTCAGAGTTAACTTAGAATTTTTAGTTTTGAATTGATTATGTGTATTGCAGTGCCCAACATTAAGGATTATCATTTTCTTGATTAAGAACCTATACAATGAAGTTGTATTGAGTGATTTGAGTGAATAAAGCATTGAAAAATGCATTAGTGTGTGAATGTGATTCATTTCTCCCCTCCACTGCAGATGTCACACCTTCACCCATCCCAACACTAGCCAGGTTCCCTTGGTCCCTAACCACTTCCACAGCATTGCCCTAACTTTGCCAATAATCTTGTGGGCTTTACAACATACTTACTGTACATTCTCTCTGCTTAAATGTACCTGGGTTAGTTTTTGATACTAGAAACCATGGTTGCCAGTCACGGTGGCACATGCCTGTAATCCCAGTGACTTAGGAGGCTGAGATAGGAAGATAAGAGATTCAAAACAATGGCAAGGCACTAAGCTCATCAGGGAGTTCCTGTCGCTAAAATATATTCACAATTGTGCTGGGGATGTGGCTCAGTGGTCAAGTCCCATGAGTTTAATCCCTGGTGCCCACCACAAAACCAATGATGGTTGATGTGTGAAAATATGTAGGGTTCAAGTGACCTAGAGAGTAAACACATATTTGAAAATTATTCTCTCTAGCCCAAGGCCAAGAACAGCCTTCATTCAGTATCCACAGTAAATTGATTCCAGAACCCCCCCCCCTTTGTATACCAAACTCTGCACATGTTGAAGGTCCATGTATAAATGATGCACTGTTTGAATATAACTTATGCACATCCTCCGGTGTGCTTTAAACCATCTTGAGGTTCCTTATAACATTTAATACAATGGGCATATTATATAGCAGTTCACACTGTGCTGTTTAGAGAATAATGACAAGAAAAAAGACTCTACACATTCAGCACAGATAAACTTATTTTCAACCATGTTCAATCCAAGGTTGATTGAGTCAAAAGATCCACACCCTACAGCCTCAAAGCCAAGATGAGAGATGCAATAGCACAAAAGTGTGTGAAGAGGCAGAAGCAAACAGAGACATCAAATACAGAAGATGACCAAAGAACCAGGAAGAGCAGCCTTGAGAATTAGAAGCACCATAGATCTGACATCTGCTTGGTGTCGACACAAAAAGACCTACACACCTAGGGACAACAAGGGCATTTCTGAGAGAAAAATAAGACTAGCAAAATGCACCTGGTAAATTTCATTCAGTGCCTAGGTTTCAATAATGAAGGGAATTGTGTCTCTACTAATTTTTCAATGAAAAAGTTCAATGTTTCATCTTACCTCAAAGCAATAAGCTTCAGGAAATCAGGAACTGAACTAATAGGAAAGGCCTAATTGCCCGACATGTTGTATAATTAAAGTATTCATTTCCTCCAACTTGTATTTATTGAATTTAAAAAAATGCTAGAACTGTGGCTCAGTGGTTTAGTGTCCTTGGGTTCTACTCTTGGTACCAAAGAAGGGGGGGGAAGAAGAGAAAAAGAAAAAGTGACTTGGGTACCTTGTTCTTTTGCTGAATAAAATTTTGGGGTGGGTAGCTTTAAAAAAGGTGGATTGCAGTGGACACAGTGGCACAACCTCTAATTCCACCAACTCAGGAGCTGAGGCAAGAGTATTGCAAGATCACGGACATCCTGAGCAAGTTAGGGATAACCCCTCTCAAAATAAAAAATAAAATGTACTTGGGATGTGGCTCAATGTTAAAGTACCCCTGGGTTAAATCCCCACTCCCTCCACAAAAAGGGGAGTTTGGATGTGGTTCAGTGTGTAGCAGGGGTTTGCTGATGCTTTCGCTAAATCACTTGTGGCTTTGAATCTTACATATTTTTTTTCTTTCCTCCAAGTCTTCTCCATAACTTCTTTTGTGATCTTCTTGTCCCTGATGTTCTCCTTCCTGGTTTCTTCACTCTAATCTAATTTTCTCAGATTCACCTCTAAAAAACAACCTGTTCAGCAATAATATCTAAGGTATATAACAAACTCAAAAAGCTAAGCACCATAAAACAAAACAAAAAACAAACAAACAAACAAACAAACAAAAAACACGTAACCCAATCAACAAATGGGTCAAGGACCTGAATAGGCACTTCTCAGAAGAGGACATGCAATCAATCAACAAACATATGAAAAGATGTTCATCATCTCTAGCAATCAGAGAAATGCAAATCAAAACTACTCTAAGATATCATCTCACTCCAATCAGAAAAGTCCCAGCGGGTATAATTCTATATTCAAATAGTCAAGAGGTTTCAACTGCATTTCAATTAGAGTACTATAAATATAGTTCCTTTATATTTATATCTATGGTCAACATAGTCAGGCACTGTCTCAAATAAAAATATAAAAAGTGTTGGGGGTGTAGCTCAGTAGTAAACTGCCCCAGGTACATAATTCCCGGTATGACATACATACATACATACACACACACACACACACACACACACACACAGTCCAGCAGACTCATGCATGGCAAGTAATTGCCATCAGATTCAAACAACTCAAGGGAGCCAAGACTGACCATGTAATGGCTTAGAATATTCCGTGTTCACAGTGTCCCAGCTGATGATGCTACTGTGAAAGATTGAAGAATCAAAATGAAATTTATGTACCAAAATCTCACAAAAGTGGAGGGCAGGGGACCATGCAGGAGAAGGTCCTTGAGCTTGATAGTTTGATAATAGACTTTCAGGAGGACTCTGCCAAAACCACAACATTACACCAAAAAATGGCTTCTAAACTCCTAACTTTCCAAAAAAGATCACAGGATTCTTATCATTGGCTCTCAAGAGATTAATAAAACACAGAATGGGACCTGCAACTTCCAAGAAACTCCAGGAGAGCCTTTCTTCTGCACTGCAGTGGAGTCTATTATGGTTCATTCTCAAGCACATTTTGAAACTGGTGGGCAATGATTCCGAAGACAATTAAAAACAGTAATGGCTTCCACGTGGAATGTTCCAGTTGAACATCTCTCAAACAACTGCTCTTTTAAGCAAGGTGAGGTGGGCCATGCCTGTAATTCCATATTCTCAGGAGCCTGAGGAAGGAGGATGGCAAGATTCAGGCCAGACTTGGCCATTTGGCAAGCCTCTTTCAAATTAAACCAAAGAGAACTGGTCAGTTAGCCCCTAGTTCAATGCTCAGTATTGGAGGAGGGGAGAGTAAGCTTTTAGGCTTCAAGTTGGTTTTATCAACTTTGCTGATTACATGGGAAAAGCAAAACTGAATCACCTCTGTTAAAAGTTGAAGTATTATTTCATAGGACATAACTTCTGTATTCACTTTAAATATCTTTCATCACTCTGGTTAAATGACTTATCTTTTATAATGATCTGGGACCCCAGATTTCATTAAGTGCTTTAAACCTTTTGAGATTATTGACTAACTTGTCTATGATCAAAGTCTATATTGGCATTTGACCTTGAGCTAACATTGGGATGTTCTAGAGAACTCCATATTTGCTCAAGGGATTTCTAGAAGAGAGACATTAAGGCAAATAGCCTAATTTGATATGATGGGAAGTCCTGTCAAATATGACATAACTTTTTCAAGTGATATTTATTTACATATGTTATTAATATTTGCTTTAAAATGGCAAAAATTCATAAAAAATCTCATGTTTTTAGACATAATTCTGGATACTATATTAAAATGTATGCCAATCAAATCACCTTGTTAATAACTGGTTATCGTAAATTCCCAACAGATTTTTAACCATGACGATTCTAAATGTTTAGCATCAACAGTTATCATTTGGATGGGGATGTGGCTCAAGCGGTAGAGTGCTCACCTGGCATGGACACGGCCCTGAATTCAATTCTCAGCATGATGTACAAATAAAGATGTTGTGTCCGCCAAAAAATAAAAACATAAATATTAAAAAAAATTCTCTCTCTCTCTCTCTCTCTCTCTCTCTCTCTCTCTCTCTCTCTCAAAAAAAAAAAAGAGTTATCATTTGGATTATTGCCCTGAACATAACTAAAATCAGATTAATTGATTAAGAAGAAAAAAAAACACTAACAAGTTTACTTGAACACAGTTCTCTCAACTATATGTCTGTCTATCTATCTATTTATATATTTATTCATTTCTTTATTTATTGTTGCTAGGGATCAAACTCAGGGCCTCATGCATGCTTGGCAAATGCTCTATCTTTTCAAAATTGGAATTCAAAACAGGGTGTGGTGGTGATCACTTTTAATCCCATCTGCTGTGGTGTGTAATTGATAAATGCAATCAATAAGATTGTCAGTTATGGGTTCCAGATTAGTAAAAATACAGATGATGGATGTAAAATCTTGAAAAGTGAGATAAGACAATTATAAAGAAAGAACTCTCATAGGCAGGCCTGAGATTCCATTTTGCTGCCTCCTATGAAAGACTGTTATAAGAGCTGTTTCTGAGAAACTGAAATGACAGCTGTTTTTTATTTTAAAAAATTGCATTTCTGTACTTTGTACCCCACCAATTGTACCCTACTCAGGATACACTGGTGGTCATGGAGAGCTATATCCTGGGTTTGATGCTATTGTGCATCTACATGACTTTGAAGTAGATTCTCATCAAGATGACCCCCACCCAAATTCAGGATGTGACTGTCTAGCACCTGCTTGAACCCAGGACCATGCTCAACTGAACTGCAAGGCTAATGTGCTGCCTTGCTGACTGGAAAATTTTGATCCTGCCTAGAGCCCAGAGGCCCCACTTATTAATGTTTTAATTTCTATAATTGGCTAGCTTACATGAGGATAAGCAAGTCACTGATTTGTGGATATTGTGCTTATAATGTCTTTGGATGGATCAGGAAGCTGCTCTCCTCTCACAGAGCTTGAGACTCTGTGGTGGGTGACAGTCCCTAGTCAGGTAAGTAAAGCTCTCTTTTGATTTGAAATTCAGACTTAGAGTGCTTTCTGGAGGGACTCCCCATAATGCCATCTATTTAGCAGGCTAAGGCAGAAGGATCTCAAATTCAAGGCCTGTCTCAGTAATTTAGTGAGAACCTGTCTCAAACAAACAAACAAACAAACAACAACAAAAAAAAAAAACTAAAAAAATGGGCTCCAGATGTAGCTCAGTGGTGTAGTTCCCCTGGGTTCAAACCTTGGTACCCAAACTGAATATATGAAAAATATAATTAACTAAATAATTAATTAATAAAAATGAAAAGAAGCTGAGGATGTAGCTCAGTGGTAAAGCTCTCCTAGGTTCAATCCTCAGTGTCAAAAAAATAAAAAATAAAAATACATAAATTCAGGGCCTAAATATTTTTTAAAATAATGATCACCTGTACTCATAAAATTTGTGCAAAAGTCTAACTCTTCATAGAATAGTAAAGGCTGCAGCTTGGAGATGAGATACCCAAGGCCTAATGAATGAGCAAAATTGAATTTAACAGTGATTTCCTGCTGGAGGGACTCTGAGAGCCACTCCCTCCAAACCCACCTTGTTGTTCAAATATGGCTCAATGTGTTTCAACACTGATTCCCAGTCATCTGTTAATTCCCTCCAATGGGGGACTGGACCAAACAGGAAAAGTCTATCCTGGCACTGAGATAGAATCAAACCCTAACCATTATGTGATACATCCAGAGGAAAAAAAATCTTCATCCCAAGGGGGAAACATAAATGGTGTTCAAATGAACAGGCAGTAACTGTGTCAAATCCTGATGAAGGGGAAGCAGGGTGCTGCAAAGGGAAGGTCCCTGGGCAGCCCTGCCTGATGGCAGGAACTATCAGGAACCAGTCAGCCCCAACCTCAGCTGTGCATCAAATCCACCCAAACCGTCACCCCCCATTTTTTCTAAGAGGACACCTGGCCAGTCACCACCTATTGTCCTTGAACTGAGGCCACCCTTGGTACTGAATCTGTGGAGCCAGTGATAATTGATTCAAAGCTGCCTTTGACACCCTGTCTTTCTTTGCCTCCTGGATGGAGCTCTGACTCATCTTTCTTTAAGTGTCCTGCATTCCTGCCCCATTATGTTTGACTACACTTGTCCTTTGGAGAGCCAGTGTCTGTTGTGACATAGGTTGACTGTAATTTTGTCCTGCCTTGTGCACCAAGTCAGGGGTAATAAGAGAAGTCAGGGCTGTGGCATGAAGTCACCCTTTCAGCTGATGACACACAGACAAATTCCAGAGAAACTTAAAATTAAATCAGAGAGTAGATTTCAAATATTGTAGAGCATAAAAACCAGAGACCGTGTTGGATGTAGCCTTAATCCTATATAACTGCACACACACATGAAATTAAATGTGTTTCATTTGTGGCAAGTTATTATGTGAAACAGAAACCAAATATAACCTTAGCCAATTGTAGTTATTTAACTAACATATGATTATGTGATGTGAGCAGGGATATTTTCCAGCAAGATACCCCCAAAGACCATCACGGTTTAGATGCTGTGTCTCCCAACAGCTCACATGTGACAATGTTTTTGGAGGAGAAATGATTGGTTTATAGCCTTAATCTAGCCAGTGAATTAATCCCTGGTGGTATTATCTGGGGGATAATGAGGGCAGGTGGGCCGTGGCTGGAGGAAGCTGATCTTTGGGGTGTGAATATGGGTGTAGAGTTTGTATCTGCAAGTGGCCATCTCTCTCTCTCTCTCTCTCTCTCTCTCTCTCTCTCTCTCTGCTTTCTGGTAATGTGAGCCTCTTCCCTCTGCCACACACTTCTGCCATGATGTTCAGTCTCAACTTGGAGGTGCTGTCTCTGGATTGAGGCCGCTGAAACCAAGCCACCCAAATAAACATTTCCTCCTCTGTAGTTGTTGTCGTTGGGTCTTTTAGTCACAGCACCATAAAGCTGGCTAAAACAAAGACAGACCGAAAAAAACAGAAATGCAATTGTCAAACAGAAACCCATCAAACCATTCCTTCTACAGGTTCCCTGGAAGTGTTCACCTCACATGGCTCATCCAAGCATTCCATCTCTTTCTGTCTCTCCTTCCTCAATTTTAGAATTTCATTTAACTCAGACTCTTGAAATTTTCCTTTGCTTCTGTTCTTCTCCCTGGCTAAAGTCCTTGAAAAGTGCCTGTGGCCAAGGTTTTCTGGGAGATGTTCTCTGGGGAAGTCCCTGATTCTGAAGGAAGGCTCTCTAATTGGTGGCCTCCCTGAAGTCAAGGACACCTGCTGTCCAACCCTGTGTCTTTCTCTCCAACATCCCAAGTTGCTCGCCGCTTCCACCCTCAGTGGCTTTCAGACATTCCCAAGTCTGATGGGACATGGTGGCCAGTGCCTGTAATCACAGCAACTCAGGAGACTTGAGGAAGGGGGATGGCAAGTTTGAGGCCAGCCTCAGCAACTTAGGGAGGACCTAAGCAATTTAGTGAGACTCTGTCTCCAAATAAAAGCAAAAAAAAATAAAAAGGGATGGGGATGTGGCTCAGTGAAAGAGAGCCAATGTGTTTCATCCCCAGTACAAAGAGACAGAAGAAATCTTGCCCTAAGTCTAGAAGACTGATTCTACCTTCCTGTGTCCTCTGCCTCCCATAGTGTGCTCATATTTGCTGCAAGTTAACTTGACACTTGTGTGACTGTTGAAAACATGGTTTCCATTCTGTAATCTTTGTGGATGACAGTACTGTCTTCCAAAAGCTGTTTTCTCTCTGGAGTTTTCAAAATATTTTTGAAAATTATTTTTTTTCAAATAATTTTGATATGGCTAAGATCCCTGTAGAAAGGTATTTTCCAGTAATGTTTTTCTTACATTAGGGATTAAATACTTTTACGTCTCACAGTAGAAACAGGAAGGTCACATACGGACAAAATTGAGTCCACGGTGGGGAGTGCATGGACAAAGGCATCATTGACTCTCACATCTTCCGATTCTGCTGCTCTTGCATGACCATCAGATTCAATGAACTAATGCAAGGAAGAAAATCCCATCATGATTAAGTGGGCGGAGACTGGGGAAGGTGATCACATACTGCTTTCTGATTGGATGCTGATCAATCAGATGGAGGTGGGGGCGTGGCCAGAGAGGTCCATAAAAGCTTCTGCAGAGCCAGAAGAGAAGCACAAGAGTCTTGCAGCCTAAGGAGACACATCCTGACCTGCTGAAGCTCAGAGCACCTGCACACCTGGCCAGATCCCGTAAGTCCTTCACTGGCCTAAGGAACAGCGCCTTCCCTCCTCACCTGTGTGGATTCAGGAACAATTTTGTACCTGTCTTTTCTCATGAACCAACTCAGGCCTTCGATTTTGCCTCTCACTGTGGTTTTGCCTTTATGCTGAATATTAGGATTTCCATTTTAGTTTATGTCACTTTCAAATTCCTTTTTCTTTTCTTTTCTTTTTTCTCTCTCTCTCTCTCTCTTTTTGTTTTTTTTTTGTTTTTTTTTGTTTTTCGATACCGGGTATATGAACTCAGGAGCACTCTACCTCTGAGCCACAACCCCAGCCCTGTTTTGTATTTTATTTAGAGACAGGGTCTCACTGAGTTGCTTAGCACCTGCTCTTGCTGAGGCTGGCCTTGATTCCTTGATCCTCCTGTGTCAGTCTCCAGAGCCCCTGGGATTATAGGTGTAGGCTCCATGCCCAACTTTTATTGATTTGTTTTTTGTTTGTTTTGTTTTTTAAGATATATATGGACAATATAATTTATTTATTTATCTATGTATTTATTTGGTGGTATGGTGATTGAACCCAGTGCCTTGTACATGTGAGGCAAGCACTCTAATAACAGAGGTATATCCCCAGGCCACCATTTATTAATTTTTATGTGCTGCTGAGGATCAAGCCCAGTTCGAGCCCCAGCCACTTTCTTCACCAAGGAGATTGGATTCCTATTTCAATCTAATTGATTGCAATTCTATTTTCTGATGATGGAAATATTTATATTGTTTGCCTATAAATTATACTCTTTGGCTGGGTGTGGTGGCACACACCAATAATCCCGCCAACTCAAGAGGTTGAGGAGGCAGGAGGACTAGAGTCCAAAGCCAGCTTCAGAACACGAAATGCTACACAAATCAGTAAGACCTATCTCCATCTCAAATACAAAATAGGGTTAGGGAAGTGGCTCAGTGGTTGAGTGTCCTAAATTCAGTCGCCAATATCGGCCCCTAAAAGAGTATACTGTATGGCCTAGGTGGTTTTGTATTTTTATAATTTGTTTAAACAAATTAAACCAAAAGCTTCAAATGATCTCATGGAACAGTTCACAGACTCTGTTCTGATCTGTTTGTTCTCTTCAACATCCCCCTAAGATGGCAGAATGTCACATGTGTAACAGATATCCATGAGACTCTGTTGTAATATCCAAGTGTTTTATAATATGGGCACATATTTATAAATGCTCATTTAAAAAAAAAAATTAAAACGAATGTCATCCATATGAGGGCAAGTCCATTTCCAGCCATATAGTTGTTGAATCTAGGGGCCTACTGTTTAGGTCACATGACACTCCAATTCCCCTTTTAAAAGGACAAAATAATAATCCAAAGCTTTCCCCCATAAGGGTGAGGTGTGCTTATAGACTTCCCAGTACCCCCTTCCCAGAGGCTGGCAATGGATGGGATAGTGACCTTTTCCCTGGACCATTTGCCAGGATTTTTCTTCTTTCAGACTCCCCAGGATGAGCATCCAGTCCCCACCCACGCTGCTGGAGCTGGCAGGGCGCAGCCTGCTGAGCAACAAGTCCAGGGCTGTCCTGGATCTGGAGGACCTGCCCATAGAGCTCTTCCCACCACTCTTTGTGGAGGCCTTCAGCAGGGGACACACTGAGGTCCTGAAGAAAATGGTACAGGCCTGGCCCTTCACCCGCCTGCCCCTGGGGGCCCTGATGAGGAAGCCACAGCTTGAGATGATCCAAGTGGCCCTGGATGGGCTGGACATGCTGCTTGCCCAGCAGGATCACCCCAGGTGAGGGGGACCTAGGTGGCCTGGAAGGGAGCACCCTCGGTGCCAGGGAAGGGGTGGGAATAGGCAGGGAGAGTGGGTGCTGAATTGTGCACCACAGGCTTCCTGTGCTGCCAGCAAGGAGGGGTGGAGAGGCCTTGGCCATGCTGAGCCCCATCTGGGATAGGCTTCCAGATGTGGAGGTGCCTGTGGCAGCTGTGGTGACCCATGAAGGAGGCAGTAACTGCCCCTGCCTCAGTCTGTACAAGTGGGGGCACCAGGCTGGATTGGAGGGAAGTGGATGGAGAAAAGTGAGACAGAAGGAAGAGGTGGAGCAGGGGGCAGCAGCTGAGAGGTGAAGGGAGGGGCCTCGGGGCTGAGACTCTGCTGTCGTCCCCGCAGGAGGTGGAAACTGCAGGTGCTGGATTTGCGGGATGTTCCCCAGAACTTCTGGAGGATGTGGTCTGGAGCCGTGTTTGATGCCTGCTCACCAGAGGACATTAAGAAGAATCGAACATTGAAACTTGGTCCAGCAATGGCAGCTAAGCCACCCTTCAAGGTTTTCATTGACTTGAGCCTCAGAAAAAGACCCCTGGATGAATTCCTGACCCACTTGTTCCTGTGGGTCAGACAGAGAAGGGACAGGCTGCACCTGTGTTGCAATAGGCTGAAGATCTTTGGGAAACCCACCCGTCACACCAAGAAGCTCCTGAGACTGCTGCAGCTGGACTCTGTCCAGAAGGTGGAAGTGCACTGCGCCTGGGCGCCCTCCACCTTGGCTGCTTGTGCTCCTTTCTTGGGCCAGATGAGGAACCTGAGGAAGCTGCTTGTCTCCCAGGTCTATGTGCCTGCCTACACCTCCCAAGAGGAGCAGGAGCAGCTGCTCGCCCAGCTCACCTTTCAGTTCCTCGGGATGGACTGCCTGCGGAAGTTCTGTGCCAATGCTGTCTTCCTCCTCGAGGGCCACCTGGAACAGGTGCTGAGGTGAGTAAGGGGGGTGAGCACCCTCTGCAGACCAGTTACAGGAAATTTTTACCTACCAGCCACTGACACTCTCATGGTTAATAAGACACTGGAAGGTAAATAACCCATCCTTTTGTTCCTATTGGATCCTGAAGCTAGTTCGCATAACGTGTGTTGGAGCATACTCCTAAAGGAGGGCCCATAGTCTGGGAAGTGCCACCATGCTGGGAATCCAGTTGGGAGGGACAGGAGCTAGGGATGGGATTGATGTTCCCTCCGTGGGAGGCCTGTCCAGTGAAGGTGGTGGAAAGCGGGTAGAGAAGAGGGCTTGGAAGGAGGGATGCCCCCACACTGACACCTGTCAACAGGGAAGCTCTGTGCTCCCCAGCTGGGAGCAGAGGACCTGCCTCTATACCCACCTGGGGAAGGCTGTTCTGAACTCCAGGTAGTGATCCTGGGTGTAAGGGTCAGGAGCAGGGGTGGAAATCTTGCTGAGAATATAGGGTGTGAGCCTCTCAGAGGGTTAACCCCAGTGGATTTTTTACATCCTGCTCAAATGTGTCCTTCATTCATGACTCCCCATGACCTCCTATGGCCAGACCTGTGACTTTCTGCTTGGCAGAGAGGAGGGGACACAGAGATGCGGACTCATCACAGGAGATGTGGTGAAAGGCTCACCCTGACATGGGGTGATGTGAATGACCAGATTCTGCAAAAGGCAGCATCCTAATTGTGGACCATTGTCAGATCACCAGGGTGACTTTGGGTTTGGGCCAATTTGTCTTCTGCCTCCATGACATTGCTCCTCAGCACTAACCATCTGGTTTTTCCTTAGGCACCTGAAGACCCCCCTGGAGACCCTCTCAATAACCAACTGCCCACTGTCCGATTCTGACTGGAATTATCTTTCCCGATATCCAAACGCCAGACAGCTCAGACACCTGGAACTGAGGGGCATCAAACTGACCGATTTCAGTCTGGAGCCCCTACAAATCCTGCTGGACAGCACTGCAACCACCCTGAACAGCCTCGACCTGGAAGCCTGTGGGATCACTGACTCCCAGCTCCAGGCCCTCCTGCCTGCCCTGAGCCGCTGCTCCCAGCTTGTGATCATGAGCATCCATGGGAACCGCCTCTCCATGTCAACCCTGAGGGACCTGCTGCTTCACACTGCCAGGCTGAGCCAGTTGAGCATAGAGCTGTACCCTGCCCCTCTGGAGAGCTATGATGCCCGGGGTACCATCCACCCAGGCAGATGTTCCCAACTCTGTGCTGAGCTGACAGCAATAGTGAGGGACTTTAGGCAGCCAAACATCCTTGTGTTCTCTACTGTCCCCTGTCGTCTTTGTGGCTCCAAGTTCATGTATAACCAGGGTCTCATTCACTGCTCCTGTCCAACAGCTGCCTAGTTGGGCGTGTTTCAAAAGTGTACTTCTAGGCAATTGTAGGTATAACCAGGAAGAAAGGTCACCTTAGAGGGAACACAGAGCCCACCATTTCAGACATTGCCTAAAGAGTGGATGGGGAAAGGAAAGCACAGCAGGGGACTCCATTGGAGGGAAGCCCCCTGAGGATAGGACTTTCCGGACATGTGTCTCTATAGAGACATACATAGGGACCTGGATTTATAGGTTGAAATTCAGGCTTGATGGGCACAGGAAGATGCTACTTTCTTTCATGGCTGGTCCATAAATCGTCAGAAATGAACAGAATCTCAAGGTTAGTCTTCTGACGTCCTCTGCACTGGATTTACCTGGCTTTCTAATGAAAACTTGGGATTCTCCAGGTCCTGATGGAGAAAGAAGGCATGGGGTTCTTGGTGAACAATGAGGTTCAGCCCCAAAAAGCCAAGGTATCAAACTGAAATCTGCTCATGATATGTGGCTAGTCTGTGGCTTAACACATGCAGGTTTACCCAGGTGGATTGGAACATTCTATGTCGGCATTGAACATGAGCCATTGCAAGAAAACCTCTTCTCAGTGGACCTCAGTGCCACCCAGACATTCAATGCTGGTTCTTCCTCGTGATTCTCCATGTAGACCCAGAAAACTCAGGTCCTGGTCTCTGGGAGTGCTGGCCAAGGGCATCTGTGCATAAGACAGGACCCATCGTCCCACTCCCAGTGCTGCAGGAGGTGTCCATGCTGCACATTGATCAGAGCTTCTGGGCCTCACCAAACCTTGCCTGTCTTCCACCTAGGTAGTCTGTCCACAGTTAAACCTTTGGTGCCCCTTGAAGGACCCAAATCCCCTTTCAGCAAAATAGTAGAATCATATAGGTAGATAACACTTGTAAATATTTCAAAATGAAACTGAATCAATTGCAAGCTCTGGTGGGGGGTCGGGTAGCACATAACTGAGAGATCTTCCTCTAACACTTCCCTCCGCTGAGGACTGGGCTGATGGGGTTGTACAGCGACCTTAGCCTTAGTTTCTCATCCAAGGATGAGAACAAGGTCCACCCAGTCTTCATTTGAGGTATTCTAAAGCTGCCTGTGGACGTGTTTTAATTATGGCTTGAATAATTCTCCACACACAGTGAACTGGAACCCACTTTGATGTGTAAGCAGACTGCAGCTCACTCTTGGAACTGGTAGCAGAGTCAGGGCGAAGCACAGCCGGCATCTCTGTCACCCAGAGAGTGATCTTTGTGCCTCGCTCCCTCTTTATGGCACTTCCTTTGCTCAGGCTCTAAGTCTAGCTTTCACGAGTGGGGCAGGTGGAAGGTTCTGAATGGCATTCATTTCTTTGGATTCTAGGATCAAATAAAGTCAAGGAAGATCTGCATAATGAGATCTGTCATCATGTGTTCTTTTAAGAGTTATCATGACTAAAAAGGGACTTGAAGATATTCTGGTGCCTCCAGACCCCTTGAACACTGGAAGGATTGTGAGGGCACTTTGTTTTCTCAGATGCCTGGGGATAAAGCACTCACCTCTCTTTGAGTTCCTCATCTTTTGACTCTAGGTTCATTTGTGCTGTGAGCGAGCACACAACTGTAGGATGTCATAACAAACAGGACCGGGTTTGTAAGGGTGGCCGGGTCAGGAAGTGGGGACTGGGTTTCACTCCTTGGCCACTGAAAGATGCAGAGTCCTTTGTGCAGCTGTATCCAAAGACTCTACAGCCCCTTCCTTAACACTGGCCAATTTTACCTCCACAATTTAGAAACCCAGAAACCATGCTATTCTAGAGAAATGAGTGAACTTCATCAAAGCTAACTCAGGGAGCTGGGGACATTTCTCAGTGGTGGAGCACTTGCTAGCATGTGGAAGGGCCTGGGTTCCATCCAAGGCATCACAGAGATAAGTAAACAAATAAATAAATCCAAAAATGATGTGACCACATTGGGAAGGTTTAATTGGAATACAGCTGTCTATCTGTTAGAAATATTCAAAAAGAAAGAACCACAACCCACATGAAAACAATGGAATGCATTCTTTAATTGGTCTGGACATGTGGGTCAAATTGATGTCCTGAAAGTTTCTCTTCCAAAAACAACTGGAAAAGCTGGCTTGGTGGTGCTCAGCTGTAGTTCCAGCAGCTCAGGAGGTGAGGCAGGAGGATGGTGAGTTCAAAGCCAGCCTCAGCAACTTAGGGAGGTTGTAAGCAAGGTTGTGAGACCCTGTTTCAAAATCCTACCTGGGGATGGGGCTCACTGGTGTGGCACCCTTGGGTTCACTGCCTGGTCCCCAAAACAATAACAAACAAGTATGAAAAGCCGGTTGCAGTGGCACATGCCTGGGATCCCAGCTACACGAGAAGCTTTATGATTTTATTCCTTCTCCTAAATTTACTAACTGAGGCATGACCCATCCTTATTTTTTCCTGTCCCTTGAGATGCAATATTGGGCCATTTATTGGAGATCTATTTTCCCAATAAAGCTCTTTCTTGCTGAGGACTTCCCAGTTAGAATTGCTTTTGCTGTATCCCCAGGTTTGAATATCTTGTGTGGCCCTGTTCATTGATCTGCAGGCATTTTACACTTTCTTTTTTTTATTTTTATTTATTTTTCTTATTTCTCCCATACATGACAATGTTTTGATCTCTTCAATGACCCATTGGTTGTTGGGGAACACGCTGAAGAATTCCCATGCTTAGTAACTGTCCAGGTGTTCCCCCTGCTATGGATTCCATTCTTATTAAATTTATGGAGATTTATTTTGAGAATAAATGGAGAACATGTGCTGTTGAGAAGGATGTTTGCTCTGCAGTGGTTACGTGGGATGGTCCGTAAATGTCTACTGTGTGCAGAGATGATCTTTCCAGTGCGGAAAAGGTGAGTTTACTGGGCTGGCCATGTGGCTCAAGCAGTATCGCGCTTGCCTTGCATGCATGCGGCCCGGATTCCATCCTCAGGACCACATACAAACAAAGATTGTTACCGCCAAAAAACTAAAAAATAAATGTTAAAATTCTCTCTCTCTTTCTCTCTCTCTCTCTCTCTCTCTCTCTCTCTCTCTCTCTCTCTCAAAAAAGGGGGGGAGTTGAAGCCCCCACTGTTCTTACTGTGTTGTAGTTGACTTCTTCTTTTACATTCCAGTAATATCAGTTTTGCACATGTGGGTGCTCTGGTGTTGGGCACATGTATGTGTACAATTGCTGTCTCATGTTGCTGAATTGACCCCTTTATCATGGTGTGACCACCTTGTCTCTTTTTATTGTGTTTTAATCTGTAGTCTATTTTATCTGACAGGAGTCTAGCCATTCCTGCTCTAGGTTGGTTTTCTTCCTGTGCAATATAATTTCCATCCCTTCACTGTCACTCTGGTGTGTCCTGAGGTGAAGTGACTTTCTTGTAGACAGCAGGTGACTGAGTCCACTAAAAAAAGAAAATCCACTCAGTCACTTTACATTTTAAAATTGGGGAGTTTAATACCTTTACATTCAAGGTTTTTTACTGAAAGATACAGAATTATTTCTGACTGGTCTTATTTGATTTTAGTTTCTTTTTCTGATTTCTCTTTATATCTTTTTTTTTTCTGTTTTCCTCCCTTACTCTCTAGTCTGTTTCTGTGGGTTGGTGTTTTCTTCTGGGATAAGTTTGGATTTCCTTCTTTGTCATTTGTGAACATGCTGTCATTTTTGTTTTTTGTTTTTTCTTTGGGCTTCCTCTGGGAATTAGAATTTTTTTTTTACAATTACCAAAGAGCATTTTAAGCTGAACAGAACAGAACCTCCCTCTGCTCTGATACCAGTACTCTGGGTTCCATCTTTTTCCTTTTAACTTGTGATTTGGTTGGCTTGGTTTCCTTCTCCTGGTTTTGTGCATCCCTTAACCTCTTACTGTGGCTACACTTAATACTCACCATTTTATTTTTAACTTTCCTATCAGTCATTTGAAAGTTTAAATATCCCTGTTATGTAAGCCAGGCACACTGCTGTATAGATGTAATCCCTCAGGAAAGTGAGGCAGGAGGATTGCAAATTGAAAGCTATGCTCAGCAACTTAGCAAGGGCCTAAACAACTTAGTGAGAAATTTTCTCAAAATAAAATATAAAAAGAGCTGACTTCCCATTAGATCCAACACCTTCAAGAGCCTGTACTCTCTCACCTGTGGCCTGCACTGGAAGATATGTTGTGTTCCCTTCCTGCAGAAAGCTGGCTGTGAGATACACCAGGAAACAACACAGCACAGAAACAATTTTGAAATGCAGGGGCAGGCCAGTTCTGAGATCTTAAGAGTGCTGCTTCCACACTGGAAGGAGAGAGTGAGGGTGTGTTTTTATTTTTCTATGGGGGATACCCAAAGGCTTTTCCATAGAATATGATTCACCAAATAAAGCAATGGGTGGGCTGTCCCAGCCTGACAGGTAACACCCAAACCCAGAGCTACAGAGCAGTCTCTACATCTCCATCATGTTTCCCTTCTCTGAACTCTCAAGAACTGTGGTGAGGGATGCCAGCAGGGCTCTTCAGGGGTAATAGAATAAGTTAGGGATGGTGCATACACACATATAGAGATAGATAATATGTGTTAGTTTTTGTTTGTAGCTGAGGTGTAGTGTAGTTGGCTTCTGAATGAAAGCCCTTCCTGTATCAAGGAATTCCCCACCCAACCTGGGAGTCTCCAAGTAAGGCAGGGTCCACCATCAGTTGATAGGAATGAAAAACTCAAATGTGTTTTTCTGCCTCCTGATGTGGTTTGGGGTTAATGCCTAAGGTGTTACTTGTGCCCCCAATATGCTATGTCACCTGGCAGCAGGTCCTAATCAGGATGTCTCTGGGGGCTCCAAGCTGTGGTCCAGGCTAGCTGTAAGGATGGCCTTAACCTAAAAATGGCCTAAGCCTGAGTAATTCCAGTTGAAAATGAACCTGCAGGTCCACCAGGCACAGCGTCCAGAGCCCTCTAGTATGAATCAGGCACAGCGTGATAAAGACAAGTCTCTGTCCACAACCCAGTGGAAACTCAGAGTGCAGTCATGAACATTTGCCTTCACCCTGATGGGAGTCAGACGTGAGAGGTCAGGGCAGAAATTGTCAAACCAGAGGTCGTGACCAGGGAGTGTAAGATGTCACTAAGAAACACAGTAATAGCTTATAGGGACTGAAAAGGTGAGCAGAGCCCCAACATTTAGTAGAAATGATGGAGCAAGTGAACAGACATTGAGTCAGCTGCACTCATGGCCACATGCTGGAGAGCCTGATGAGGTCCTGCATTAATATCCCAACTCTTGTCATTATCTGCCTGATCCTCTGCATCATCCTCACTGCTCTCAAACTCTACAGCCACATCTTGACCCTGGTGAGAATGGTGACTTCCTCTTAAGACTGTCTCCTCAACCAGCTATCACATCCAGCCCATGAGAAGCCTCCATCAGTTCCTGACCTGATCACTGTGGTCTGAATGAGTGAGCATCTGCTGGACTTCAACCCTGAGACTTGAGACTCTAAACCTGGCACTTTAGCTGAGCATGCAGTGGGAATGTCTGTAATGAGTCTGGCATGATTAAGTGTTTGCTGTGCTCAAAGTTTACTTGGATTTTTAGTTTTGAATTGATTATGTGTATTGCAGTGCCCAACATTAAGGATTATCATTTTCTTGATTAAGAACCTATACAATGAAGTTGTATTGAGTGATTTGAGTGAATAAAGCATTGAAAAATGCATTAGTGTGTGAATATGATTTATTTCTCCCCTCCACTGCAGATGTCACACCTTCACCCATCCCAACACTAGCCAGGTTCCCTTGGTCCCTAACCACTTCCACAGCATTGCCCTAACTTTGCCAATAATCTTGTGGGCTTTACAACATACTTACTGTACATTCTCTCTGCTTAAATGTACCTGGGTTAGTTTTTGATACTAGGAACCATGGTTGCCAGTCACGGTGGCACATGCCTGTAATCCCAGTGACTTAGGAAGCTGAGATAGGAAGATCACGGGTTCAAAACAGCCTCAGCAATGGCAAGGCACTAAGCTCATTAGGGAGTTCCTGTCCCTAAAATATATTCACAATTGTGCTGGGGATGTGGCTCAGTGGTCGAGTGCCCCTGAGTTCAATCCCTGGTGCCCACCACAAAACCAATGATTGATGATGTGTGAAAATATGTAGGGTTCAAGTGACCTAGAGAGTAAACACATATGTGAAAATTATACTCTCTAGCCCAAGGCTAAGTACAGACTTCATTCAGTATCCACAGTTAATTCATTCCAGAACCCACCCCCCCCTTTGGGTACCAAACTCTGCACATGTTCAAGGTCCAGGTATAAAGGATGGACTGTTTGAATATAACTTATGCACATCCTCCGGTGTGCTTTAAACCATCTTGAGGCTCCTTATAACATTTAATACAATGGGAATATTATATAGCATTTTACACTGTGCTGTTTAGAGAATAATGACAAGAAAAAAGACTCTACACATTCAGCACAGATAAACTTATTTTCAAGCATGTTCAAAGCAAGATTGATTGAGTCCAAAGATCCAGACCCTACAGCCTCAGAGCCCAGATGAGAGACGCAATAGCACAGAAGTGTGAGCAGAGGCAGAAGCAAACAGAGACATCAGATACAGAAGATGACCAAAGAACCAGGAAGAGCAGTCTTTAGAATTAGAAGCACCACAGCTCTGACATCTGCTTGGTGTTGGAACAAAAAGACCTACACCCCTAGGGACAACAAGGGCATTTCTGAGAGAAAAATAAGACTAGCAAAATGCACCTGGTAAATTTCATTCAGTGCCTAGGTTTCAATAATGAAGGGAATTGTGTCTCTATTAATATTTTAATGAAACAGTTCAATGTTTCATCTTACCTCAAAGCAATAAGCTTCAGAAATCAGGAACTGAACTAATAGGAAAAGCGTAATTGCCCAACATGTTGTATAATTAAACTATTCATTTCCTATAACTTGTATTTACTGAATTTAAAAAAAATGCTAGAACTGTGGCTCAGTGGTTTAGTGTCTTTGGGTTCTACTCCTGGTACCAAAGGGGGGGGGGCAAAAGAGAATAAAAAGAAAAAGTGACTTGGGTACCTTGTTCTTTTGCTGAATAAAATTTTGGGGTGGGTAGCTTTAAAAAAGGTGGATTGTAGTGGACACAGTGGCAAAACCTCTGATTCCACCCACTCAGGAGCTGAGGCAAGAGGATTGAAAGATCACGGATATGCTGAGCAAGTTAGTGATAACCCCTCTCAAAATAAAATGTACTAGGGATGTGGCTCAGTGTTAACATAGCCCTGGTTTCAATCCCCAGTCCCTCCACAAAAGGGGGAGTTTGGATGTGGTTCAGTGTGTAACAGGGGTTTGCTTGATGCTTTCACTAAATCCCTTGTGGCTTTGAATCATACATATTTTTTCTCTTTCCCCCAAGTCTTCTCCATAACTTCCTCCTTTCATCTTCTTGTCCCTGGTGTTCTCCTTCCTGGTTTCTTCTCTCTAATCTAATTTTCTCAGAATCACCTCTAAAAAACAACCTGTTCATCACTAATCTCTAGGGCATATAAAGAACTCAAAAAGCTAAGCACCAAAAAAAAAAAAAAAACAAGTAACCCAAACAGAAAATGGGCCAAGGACCTGAACACGCACTTCTCAGAAGAGGATATACAACCAATCAACAAACATATGAAAAGATGTTCATCATCTCTAGCAATCAGAGAAATGCAAATCAAAACTACTCTAAGATATCATCTCACTCCAATCAGAATGGCAGCTATTATGAAGACAAACAACAGTAAGTGTTGGCGAGGATGTGGGGGAAAAGGCACACTCACATATTGCTGGTGGGACTGCAAATTAGTAGAGCCAATACAGAAAGCAGTATGGAGATTCCTTGGAAATCTGGGAATGAAATTACCATTTGACAAAGCTATTACTCTCCTCAAACTATATTCAAATGACTTAAAAACAGAATCCTACATGGACACAGCCACATCAATGTTTATAGCAGCACAATTCACAATAGCTGAAGTGTGGAGCCAACTTAGATGTCCTTCAGTGGACGAATGGATAAAAAAAATGTGGCATATATACAAAATGGAATTTTACTCACATTAAAAGAGAATAAAATCATAGCATTTACAGGTAAATGGATGGCATTGGAGAAGATAATGCTAAGTGAAGATAGGAATTCCCCCCCCCCCAAACAAATGCCAAATATTTTCTCAGGTTTAAGATGGCTGACTCATAGTGGGGTATGGAGGAAGACCATAGGAAGGATAGATGAATTCTAGATAGGGCAGAGGTGTGGGAGGAAAAATAAGGGTGCAGGGGATTAGCAAGGATGGTGGAATGGGATGGACATCATTATACAAATACATGTATGAATACAAGAATTTGTGTCAACATAATTTATATACAACCTGAGATATAAAAAATGGTGCTGTATTCATGTAATAAGAATTATAATGCATTCTGCTGTCATTTATTTTTTTAAAAAAAATCAAGAAAAAAAATAACAACCTATTCCTCTGACAGGCAGAATGACTTCCTTTGGGACAGAAGACCTTTTTTTTTTCCTACCAAAATAGTAAACATTCTTGTTCCTTCTTCTCAAAACTGTGTCCTAATTATTACATTAGCATCAGGGATGAGAATAGAGCATTTGAAAATAAGTGCTTTACTGGTATATGGCAACTGAGCTCAAAACAGAACCTTTAAAGGGTCTACACTCAGACAGTCTTCCCTGGTGACCTACAGCCAAGGAGCTGTTTGCACATGCCTGCAAACCCAACAACGCCAGAGGCTGTGGCAGGAGAAGCACAAGTGGGAGGCCAGCCTCAGCAAGTTCACAAGATCCTGTCTCAAAATAAAAATAAAAGGAGGTGGGGATGTAGCTTGGTGGTAGAGCACCACTGGGTTCAGTCCCCAGACCAAAAAAGAAACATAAAATTGTGGCACATAGTTTGTAATGAAAAGAGAATATCACATTTCTATCTCTTCAAATGACCAGAGGTCTGGACTTAGTGTCTCCACATGAAGTTTCCCTTCATCCCAATAGTTTTGATTTCTGCTTTGGGTTAGATCATATGAAACTTCTTTCCTTCTGTTTTTATTTTCCTTTTTCTGTTGTATTTTTTGTTTTGTTTTGGTTTTGGTTTTGGTTCTGGGGATTGAATCCAGGTGCACTACACCACAAAGTTACATCTCCTTTTCATTTATATATTTTCAGTTTGAGAAAGGGTCTCACTAAGTGGCTTAGGGTCTCATTAAATTGCTGAAGCAATTTAATCAAGCAATTTAATCCTCCTGCCTCAGCCCCAAGTCATTGGAATTACAGACACGTGCCACCACACTGTGCTAAATTTCTTTATTTCCCCTTTGCAAATATGTGTGGGTGTGTTTTACTGGGTATTGAAGCCCAGGGATGATCTGCTGCAGCTACATCCCAGGCTTTACATTTTGTATTTTCAGACAGTGTCTTGTTAAATTGCCAAGGGCATTGCTTGAAGTCTTAATCCACCTGCCTCAGCCTCCCAGGAAGCTGGGATTACAGGTGCAGGTCACCAAACCTGGAATGACACAATATTTTTTATACGCTGGAATCTATTCTGATCTATTTCTTTCTCATGACTCCACTCCAAAGTGGCACGCTGTCACATGTACAAGATACACATGACAATCGAGCCTCATCTCAGAGTTAGCATTTTCCATCTCTTACTTGCAAATGTTCTCAAATACTATATGTGGCTTTTAGCATTGCTTACATTTAAATGGAGCCTGTTGGTACCTGTCTGTAATCCAGCTATTCAAGAGGCTGCAGCAGGATGATGATGAGTTTGAGACTAGTATGGAGAACAAAGTGAGATCCTGTCTCAGCATAAAATGTGGTGGGCCATGATTTTAATCCCAGTGGTTTAGGAGGCTGATGCAGAAAGGATCAAAATTCAAAGCCAGTCTCAGCAACTTAACAAGGCCATTATCAGCTTAGTGAGACCTTGCCTCAATAAAAATTGAAAAGAGCTGGGGATGTGGCTCAGTGGTTAAGTACCCTGAGTTCAAACACCAGTACCAAAAAAGAAGAAGATAAAGAATGGAAAGGAGAAAGAGGGGTAGAAGGAGAATAAGGAGGAGGAGGAGGAAAAGAGCAAGAAAACAACAACACATAAGGGCAAATGGACAACCCTGACCTAAGGCAGAGTCCACCCACAAGCTGCCCATTCCCTCTACTGGGCACAATGACATCTGGATTTAGAACCCAGCAGTAGAAAGTCACTTGATAGGAAAGGGGACACACTGGGACAAGCCTGCCCCCTACTGGCTCCTTTAACACTGATTTTTAGGTGGTTCTTGCTTCAGATTACACTTTTCTGTGATTGGCGCTGACTGTGGAGAGTAGCCATGAAAATTAATTCAAAACCAATCTCCCCCACCCCCAAAAGTGACTTTCTGTTTGTTTGTTTTTGTTATTGGAAGGTGTGTAGGGGCTGGTGGTGTACCTGGGTAGAGGCATCTTGGAGGGCAATGGGGAGACAAATCTAGAAAACTGGACCCTATTTGTTGGTGAATCTAGCTTTCCTGTTGGGTGTTGTTTCTTCCTGGACTAGAGCTCCTGTGATCCCTGTTGCAAGCAGAGCCTGGCTGCATGTGGCCTCTGGGAACCAAGGGCCTCAAATCCCCAACTCCCCCCAAGGCCAGTCTTACTACCCTTTCCACTGTAGGTTTCTTCCCTAGCCAGGAGAAGCTTTACTCCTCTTTGTGGTGCAAAAGAGCAACCTCAGGTCAAGTTGCCCATGTGGTAAGCCATTCTTATAGACCGTGGCCGCCATTAGAAGATGGCGCCGGCTTCCACTGTGGCCTGTGATAAACAACTCCTTGAGAGTTGGCGCGCAATCCCTTACCACCCTATGAGAGAGATCCACGTGGCAGCTTGGGATTGGTATGCGGGAGGCTTTATTAGGCTGTGCTTGGGCGCTCGGCGGGGGGGTCACTAGAAGATGATACATGAAACAAGGCATGAATAAACTGCTGAAAGAAGAATCCTGTGTCGTGTTTTCCCTTGCCGGCGAGGGGTCGGGACATGCTCAGGGCAACTTCCAGCATCTGCCAAGCTGCTCATGGTCACTCAAGTGCAAGCCAGTCTTTTCCACCTTGGTGGCAATGATTCCTCTGATGCTGTCTCTGTTTCTTGTTAATTCCCTCTAGGGAGCATGGTCCTCTCAACAGCCTTCTGGAAATGGAAACAGACCTCAGGCCATTTTCCAACCCTGCCCAAGCCAGCTAATTGCCACTTAGCAAGTCCTGCCTGGGGCAACCTCTCCAGCCCCAGCTCCCTGCTCTCCCCTAGTTCCAGGTGATGAGTGGACTCCTATGTTCCTTCTGTGGGTACCTCCCAGCCAAACATCCTGGTCATCCCCCCACACCTTTGTTCACTCCAGTGGCTTGGGTCATAAGATTATCTCGAGAGTCCTGACATGGTATCAGACTGAAAGACTGTAGGACAGAAAGGACAGGACTCTTTGGATTTGGAAAAAGCCTTGGACAAACAAAAGCTTTGCAGAAGATTCAGGAAAACCCCTGAGGAGGAAAGTTGAATTGTGTTCTGGTTGGGATGGCACCTACCTGGGTTATGGAAACCCAGCTAAAACTAGTCATTGTCACAGGACCTTGGCAGCCACAGAGGGCTTCTGAAACTGCCTTTTGTCAATAGTTATCTAGGATTTAAAACATGCTAATTAACAGAATATATATATATATATATATATATATATATATATATATATATATATACACACACACACACAGAAATATATCCATTTGATGGATTAATCCACTGATTTGATTATAGCTCTCATGATCTGATCATTTCACCTCTTGCATTAACACATATCCAAGCCATATCAGAGACACTTGCCTTTGACACATATCTTCTGCTCCCTAACTTCCCAAAGAACTCACAGTTCCCACCTCAGTGGATTATGGAGACTAGACTCACATATTTAACATACAATGGGACCCCAACCTGAGTGACTCTCCTGAGAAGACCTATGGAGTTCCTCTTTGGGAAGTTCCTTCAGGTAGGAATAAGGCCCTGTCATTTGTCTATGTTCCCTTAATTCTTTTCACCTTTGATGAGGAGGACCACCTCAGGAAGAAGGACAGGAAGGGTTTTGAAAGTCTATAATTGTTAAATTCATAATTTTGATCTGATACGCCTAGGTTAATACGTTTTTCTGATTACATTCTGCTTTGTTCTAAGGCCAATTTACAAGGGTTAATTCTCAGTCTAATAGGTTTTTAACAAATAATCTACAAGGCTTTTGTTTGTCTGTTTTGTGTAGGGGCACTGGGGTACTCTCTGTCTACATGTATTGCCATGCCTACATATATTTAGTACTAAAAATTGATATATGAGCTCAGAAATTAATATTGAAAAAATGGATCCAAATACCTTTGCTTCATATGATTTAAAAGGTTCAATTGAAATTGGGTGAATAAAAAAATGTCAAAATGTCTTTAAATTACTAATGCAGAGTTTTGTTTCTAGGTGATCAAACATTTAATAAAATGGTAATGTGTATACAATGTCTAATATCCATTGTATCTAGGATTTTTCTTCAATGGGAAAAAATTACAAATGCTATTCAATGTACTTGTCTTATACCTTTTTTTAAAAAAATGTAAATTTGATCTGACCTATATGAAATTAACCATGGATGTGTTTGTTAGAGACATCTGATTGGTTTACAAAGTTTAAATGTTAACTATTAAATGTAATATCAAGTAATCAAAATTTTAAATTTCATAAGGTAAAATATTTAAGCATTGTTGGTGTTTTCATATATTGGTAAATTAAAAAAAAATTCAAATTACTTTACATTATCTCCAAAACAAAGTTACAAAAAGTTAAAAGTCCCAGCAGGTATAATTCTATATTCAAATAGTCAAGAGGTTTCAACTGCATTTCAATTAGAGTACTATAAATATAGTTCCTCTTATTAAAATGGATTAATTTATCTAAATTCAGAAATTGATAAGGGTTATTTTAAGGTATAAACAAAAAGAGGGATCCATGGATCAAAAACTATTAAAAGCTTCTAAAGATAAATATATATTTAGTAAAAATCATGTTTCCAGGTAAGAAAGTCTTTGTGTGGTAAAACATAATTATAATACATCTAAGTAAACAATAGGGTCTAAGTATGTAATGAAAACATCTATAAATAAAGGAGAAATATTAAAATTTTTTTTATAACTAAGTTGTTTATATTTGTAATACAAATAGTTAAAAGTATTCAAGGTTATTCCCTAAGAGCAAATATTAATGTACTTATATAAACCAAAGTTTGATTCACATATTAAAATGACAAACACTTCTTAAAATATTAATTACATTGTGTCTGTTAAGTTTTATTCTCTAGAGCAACTAGCTGGACAAATGAAGGTTTCTACACCTCTGGTGAAACAACAACTGTTATTTTAGAGTATTGTTCCACATTACAGAGTCTAAAACTTGGTTGATATAAAAAACATCAATAAAACTGTAGTACACTACTCTTCTTTACATATTAAGTGTGCTTGCTTACCTTGGCTTGACCCCCAGATCTCGCTTTTGTGGTTTTTTTTTTGGCTTAAATATGAAGCATAACTGAAGGTGGAATGCTACTCTGACCATCTCGCTTTTAGACAGTAGAGTGTCTGCTGCTGGCCAGCAATAAAGGCTTAATTGGAATGGCAATGTGTGGTCTGAGAGTTACTTAAGGGTCTCGGTATTGGTATAACATTCATCCAGAGGAATTTTGCAGTCTGAGGCTATTATTCTCCTATTAGTTATGGCACTTGTTCCAAGGTGCAATGTAATCTCCTGAGGGTTTTAAATGCTCTATGGCCAGGTACTGAGGTGCACACTTACAATCCCGGTAACTTGGGACACTGAGGCAGGAGGATCAGAGATTCCAAGCCAGCCTGGTCAACATAGTCAGACACTGTCTCAAATAAAAATATAAAAAGTGTTGGGGGTGTAGCTCAGTAGTAAACTGCCCCAGGTACATAATTCCCGGTATGACATACATACACACACACACACACACACACACACACACACACACAGTCCAGCAGCCTCATGCATGCCAAATAATTGCCATCAGATTCAAACAACTCAAGGGAGCCAAGACTGACCATGTAATGGCTTAGAATATTCCGTGTTCACAGTGTCCCAGCTGATGATGCTACTGTGAAAGTTTGCAGAATCAAAATGAAATTTATGTACCAAAACCTCACAAAAGTGGAGGGCAGGGGACCATGCAGGAGAAGGTCCTTGAGCTTGATAGTTTGATAACAGACTTGCAGGAGGACTCTGCCAAAACCAAAACATTACACCAAAAAATGTCTTCTAAACTCCTAACTTCCCAAAAAGGATCACAGGATTCTTATCATTGGCTCTCAAGAGATTAATAAAACACAGAATGGGACCTGCAACTTCCAAGAAACTCCAGGAGAGCCTTTCTTCTGCACTGCAGTGGAGTCTATGATGGTTCATTCTCAAGCACATTTTGAAACTGGTTGGCAATGATTCTGAAGACAATTAAAAACAGTAATGGCTTCCACATGGAATGTTCCAGTTGAACATCTCTCAAACAGCTGCTCTTTTAAGCAAGGTGAGGTGGGCCATGCCTGTAATTCCAGATTCTCAGGAGCCTGAGGAAGGAGGATGGCAAGATTCAGGCCAGACTTGGCCATTTGGCAAGCCTGTTTCAAAATAAACCAAAGAGAACCGGGCAGTTAGCCCCTAGTTCAATGCTCAGTATTGGAGGAGGGGAGAGTAAGCATTTAGGCTTCAAGTTGGTTTTATCAACTTCGCTGATTACATGGGAAAAGCAAAACTGAATCACCTCTGTTAAAAGTTGAAGTATTATTTCATAGGACATAACTTCTGTATTCACGTTAAATATCTTTCATCACTCTGGTTAAATGACTTATCTTTTATAATGATCTGGGACCCCAGGTTTCATTAAGTGCTTTAAACCTTTTGAGATTATTGACTAACTTGTCTATGATCAAAGACTACATTGTCATTTGACCTTGAGCAAACGTTGCGATGTTCTAGAGAACTCCATATTTGCTCAAGGGATTTCTAGAAGAGAGATATTAAGGCAATTAGCCTAATTTGATATGAGGGGGAGTCCTGTCAAATATGACATAACATTTTCAAGTTATATTTATTTAGATATTTTATTAATATTTGCTTTAAAATGGCAAAAATACATAAAAAATCTCATATGTTTTTAGACATAATTCTGGACACTATATTAAAATGTATGCCAATCAAATCACCTTGTTAATAACTGGTTATCGTAAATCCCCGAAATCTTTTTCTCAGAGGGGGAAGATGGCGGCGAGGGGAGTGCATTGCCCCCATGTGCTGCGTCACTCTGTGGGATAATGACGAGTCAGGACAGCTAAAGTCTATCTTGTTAGGAATTTCCAGCAATAGTGGGGTGCTCCGGAACCTGGAGGAACGATTTCCATCACACGAGGATCTGCTACGGGGGCTCAAGCACGAGAGATTTGTCCACACGCAGGGTCCCACTGCTTATTCAGCAAATCGCCCCGCAGCTAGAGTCTTCGGTGCATGCCGGGAAACGAGGAGATAGCGACACAGGGATACAGCGCTGCAGTTTCTGCAGGCTTCTGCCACCTGTGCAAGCACCATACTCAGTGCTGAATTCTGCATTCGAGACAGGGGAAGGAAGTGGTCCAATTCGGTTCTCCACACCGGTCCAACCACAGAGGAGGCCAGCAGCCACCATGTTGGAGAGCTGACGTCACCATCCCTGTTTTCGACTGATCGCAGCTCATTCAGCCATAGAACAGGGAACGAAATGCTGCCATTCGCATAGGATACCAACATGGCAGAGATCTGATGTCATCAGAAAGCGGCAGAGGAGAGAACTTCATCAATACCAGCGGCAACAGAAACAGTTGGTCTCCTGGTAGGGAGGGTGAGTCACAGACACCCGAGTCTCTCTCGCTTTGTCGTCGAGCCAGAGGGGAGGAGGGCTGCTGCCCGCACCCGGAGCAGGCCCAGCAGCTCACTGGCATGGTGGTCAAGTGACCCCAAATGGAGTGGGGGCGAGCGGAGCTGCCACCCACGCCCGCAAGGTGGGCAGACCTGCGACCGACCAGCAGATAGGTCCAGGGGTCCACAGGCATGGTAGGAGGGGCAGGGCAGAGCCACTGCCTGCACCTGCAAGGTCGGCAGACCTGCGACAGACTGGCAGATCAGGCCCAGTGGCCTGCCGGCGTGGTACACTCGTCACCCCAATTGGAGTAGGGACAGAGCAGAGCCGCCACCTGTGCCCGAAAGGTGGGCAGACCTGCGACCAACCAGTGGGACAGGCCAAGTGGCCTGACGGCGCGACAGACATGTCACCCCATTTGGAGTAGGGGCAGAGCAGAGCCGCTGACCATGCCCGCAAAGTAGGCAGACCTGCGATCGACCGGTGGAACAGGCCCAGCGGCCGGCCGGGGTGGTAGGCACGTCACCCCAGTTGGAGTAGGAGCAGAGCAGAGACTTTGCCGTGCCCGGAACAGGCCCAGCGGTCTGCGGGTGTGGTAGACAAATCACACCAATTGGAGGGGGACAGAGCAGAGCCGCGGCCCGTGCCTGCAAGGTTGGCAGACCTGCAACCGACCCACAGATCAGGCCCGGTAGCCTACTGGCATGGTACACACGTCACCCCAATTGGAGTAGAGGCAGAGCAGAGCTTTCACCCGTGCCCCAGACAGGCCCAGCGGCCCGCCGGCGCAGTAGTCACGGCACCCCAATTGGAGTAAGGGCAGAGCAGAGTCACCGCCCGAGCCTGCATGGTAGGCAGACGGCCGCCCGACCCTGCAAGGGAGACTTTTCAACTATACAAGAGCAATATAAATATATAGGGGGGAAAAAATTTCAAAAACACAACAGTTTCACCAAGCAGAAAGAAACGCAAGCAGTATGAAAAGACAAGGAAAGAAAGTACCACAAGCAATGCAGGTCAACTCAACTTTAGAAGAGGTAACAGCTGCAGCAGATGGAATGTCAGATAAAGAATTCAGGATATACATGCTTCAGATGATCTGGAGTATCAAGGAAGACATTAGACAGCAAAATCAGACAATGAAAAATCACTTCGACAATGAATTACACAAACAAATCCAGGCAGCAAAAGATCAACTATACAGGGAGATAGAGGTTATAAAAAACAAACAAACAGAAATCCTAGAAATGCAGGAAGCAATAAACCAACTTAAAAACTCAATTGAGAATACTACCAGCAGAGTAGAACACTTAGAAGATAGAACATCAGACAATGAAGACAAAGTATTTCAACTGGAAAAGAACATAGACAGCTCAGCAAGACTGTTAAGAAACCATGAGCAGAACATCCAAGAAATATGGGATAACATAAAGAGACCAAACTTAAGAGTCATTGGGATACAGGAAGGGATAGAGGTTCAAACCAAAGGAATGAGCAATCTATTCAATGACATAATACGAGAAAACTTCCCAGACTTGAAGAATGAGACAGAATCCCAAATCCTAGAAGCCTACAGGATGCCAAATGTGCAAAATCATAAGAGATCCACACCTAGACACATTATAATGAAGATGCCCAACATACAGAATAAGGAGAGAATTTTAAAAGCTACAAGAGAAAGGAAGCAGATTACATTTAGAGGTAAGCCAATCAGGATAACAGCTGATCTTTCAACACAGACTCTGAAAGCTAGAAGATGCTGGAATAATATATTTCAAACACTGAAAGAAAATGGGTTCCAACCAAGAATTGTGTATCCAGTGAAATTAAGCTTCAGGATGGAGATGAAATTAAAACCTTCCATGATAAACAAAAGTTAAAACAATTTGCAGCTAGAAAACCATCTCTTCAAAACATCCTCAGCAAAACATTACAGGAAGAGGAAATGGAAAATAACAATGAAAACCAACAGTGGGAGGTAGGACAGTAAAGGGGGGAAATAATCAAAGAGGAAAACAAACCATGTTTAGTAACATAAATAAACAAATATGGGTGGAAGAACAACCCATATCTCAATAATAACCCTAAATGTTAATGGCTTAAACTCACCAATTAAGAGACACAGGCTAGTAGAATGGATCACAAAACAAGACCCAACAATATGCTGCCTACAGGAGACGCATTTGATAGGAAAAGACATACATAGGCTGAAGGTGAAAGGTTGGGAAAAATCATATCACTCATATGGACTTCGGAAACAAGCAGGAGTGTCCATACTCATATCAAATAAAATAGATTTCAAGCCAAAGTTAATCAAAAGGGATAAAGAGGGACACTACATACTGCTTAATGGAACCATACACCAACAAGACATAACAATCATAAATATATATGCCCCAAACAGTGGTGCAGCTATGTTCATCAAACAAACTCTTCACAAGTTCAAGAGTCTAATAGACCACCATACAATAATCATGGGAGACTTCAACACACCTCTCTCGCCACTGGACAGATCTTCCAAACAAAAGTTGAATAAGGAAACTATAGAACTCAATAACACAATTAATAACCTAGACTTAATTGACATATATAGAATATACCACCCAACATCAAGCAGTTACCCTTTTTTCTCAGCAGCACATGGATCCTTCTCAAAAATAGATCATATATTATGTCACAGGGCAACTCTTAGACAATATAAAGGAGTAGAGATAATACCATGCATCTTATCTGATCATAATGGAATGAAACTGAAAATCAACGATAAAAGAAGGAAGGAAAAAGCATGCATCACTTGGAGAATGAACAATAGGTTACTGAATGATCAATGGGTTATAGAAGACATCAAGGAGGATATTAAAAAATTCTTAGAGATAAATGAAAACACAGACACAACATATCGGAATCTATGGGACACATTGAAAGCAGTTCTAAGAGGAAAATTCATTGCTTGGAATTCATTTCTTAAAAAAAGAAAAAGAACCAACAAATAAATGATCTCATACTTCATCTCAAAATCCTAGAAAAAGAAGAGCAAAACAACAGCAAAAGAAGTAGAAGGCAAGAAATAATTAAAATCAGAGCTGAAATTAATGAAATCGAAACAAAAGAAACAATTGAAAAAATTGAGAAAACTAAAAGTTGGTTCTTTGAAAAAATAAACAAAATCGACAGACCCTTAGCGATGCTAGTGAAGAGAAGAAGAGAGAGAACTCAAATTACTAGCATATGGGATGAAAAAGGCAATATCACAACAGACACTTCAGAAATACAGAAGATAATCAAAAATTATTTTGAATCCTTATACTCCAATAAATTAGAAGATAGTGAAGGCATCAATAAATTTCTTAAGCCATATGATCTGCCCAGATTGAGTCAGGAAGATATAGACAACCTAAACAGACCAATATCAATTGAGGAAATAGAAGAAACCATCAAAAGACTACCAACTAAGAAAAGCCCAGGACCGGATGGGTATACAGCAGAGTTTTACAAAACCTTTAAAGAAGAACTAATACCAATACTTTTCAAGCTATTTCAGGAAATAGAAAAAGAGGGAGAACTTCCAAATTCATTCTATGAGGCCAAGATCACCCTGATTCCTAAACCAGACAAAGACACTTCAAAGAAAGAAAACTACAGACCAATATCTCTAATGAACCTAGATGCAAAAATCCTCAATAAAATTCTGGCGAATCAGATACAAAAACATATCAAAAAAATGGTGCACCATGATCAAGTAGGATTCATCCCTGGGATGCAAGGCTGGTTCAATATACGGAAATCAATAAATGTTATTCACCACATCAATAGACTTAAAAATAAGAACCATATGATCATCTCGATAGATGCGGAAAAAGCATTCGACAAAGTACAGCATCCCTTTATGTTCAAAACTCTAGAAAAACTAGGGATAACAGGAACATACCTCAATATTGTAAAAGCAATCTATGCTAAGCCTCAGGCTAGCATCATTCTGAATGGAGAAAAATTGAAGGCATGACCTCTAAAATCTGGAATAAGACAGGGATGCCCTCTCTCACCACTTCTGTTCAACATAGTTCTCAAAACACTGGCCAGAGCAATTAGACAGATGAAAGAAATTAAAGGCATAAAAATAGGAAAAGAAGAACTTAAATTATCAGTATTTGCAGTTGACATGATTCTATACCTAGCAGACCCAAAAGGCTCTACAAAGAAACTATTAGAGCTAATAAATGAATTCAGCAAAGTGGCAGGATTTAAAATCAACACGCATAAATCAAAGGCATTCCTGTATATCAGCGACAAATCCTCTGAAATGGAAATGAGGACAACCACTCCATACACAATATCCTCAAAAAAAAATAAAATAAAATAAAATACTTGGGAATCAACCTAACAAAAGAGGTGAAAGACTTATACAATGAAAACTACAGAACCCTAAAGAGAGAAATAGAAGAAGATCTTAGAAGATGGAAAAATATACCCTGTTCATGGATAGGCAGAACTAACATCATCAAAATGGCGATATTACCAAAAGTTCTCTATAGGTTTCATGCAATGCCAATCAAAATCCCAACGGCATTTCTTGTAGAAATAGAGAAAGCAATCATGAAATTCATATGGAAAAATAAAAGACCCAGAATAGCAAAAACAATGCTAAGCAGGAAGTGTGAATCAGGCGGTATAGCGATACCAGACTTCAAACTATACTACAGAGCAATAGTAACAAAAACAGCATGGTACTGGTACCAAAACAGGCAGGTGGACCAATGGTACAGAATAGAGGACACAGAAACCAATCCACAAAACTACAACTACCTTATATTTGATAAAGGGGCTAAAAGCATGCAATGGAGGAAGGATAGCATCTTCAACAAATGGTGCTGGGAAAACTGGAAATCCATATGCAACAAAATGAAACTGAATCCCTTTCTCTCACCATGCACAAAAGTGAATTCAAAATGGATCAAGGAGCTTGATATCAAATCAGAGACGTGCCGTCTGATAGACGAAAATGTTGGCTACGATCTACAGTCGGTGGCGTCGGGCTCCAAATTCCTCAATAGGACACCCATAGCACAAAAGTTAATAACTAGAATCAACAAATGGGACTTACTCAAACTAAAAGTTTTTTCTCAGCAAAAGAAACAATAAGAGAGGTAAATAGGGAGCCTACACCCTTGGAACAAATCTTTACTCCTCACACTTCAGATAGAGCCCTAATATCCAGAGTATACAAAGAACTCCAAAAATTAGACAATAAGAGAACAAACAACCCAATCAACAAATGGGCCAAGGACCTGAACAGACACTTCTCAGAGGAGGACATACAATCAATCAACAAGTACATGAAAAAATGCTCACCATCTCTAACAGTCAGAGAAATGCAAATCAAAACCACCCTAAGATACCATCTCACTCCAGTAAGATTGGCAGCCATTATGAAGTCAAACAACAACAAGTGCTGGCGAGGATGTGGGGAAAAGGGTACACTTGTAAATTGCTGGTGGGACTGCAAATTGGTGCAACTAATTTGGAAAGCAGTATGGAGATTTCTTGGAAAGCTGGGAATGGAGCCACCATTTGACCCAGCTATTCCTCTTCTCGGTCTATTCCCTAAAGACCTAAGAAGAGCAAGCTACAGGGACACTGCTACATCGATGTTCATAGCAGCACAATTCACAATAGCAAGACTGTGGAACCAACCTAGATGCCCTTCAATAGACGAATGGATAAAAAAAAAAAAAATGTGGCATTTATACACAATGGAGTATTACTCTGCATTAAAAAATGACAAAATCATAGAATTTCCAGGGAAATGGATGGCATTAGAGCAGATTATACTAAGTGAAGCTAGCCAATCCCTAAAAAACAAATGCCAAATGTCTTCTTTGATATAAGGAGAGTAACTGGGAACAGAGTAGGGACAAAGAGCATGAGAAGAAGATTAACATTAAACAGGGATGAGAGGTGGGAGGGAAAGGGAGAGAGAAGGGAAATTGCATGGAAATGGAAGGAGACCCTCAGGGTTATACAAAAGTACATACAAGAGGAAGTGAGGGGAAAGGGAAAAATAATACAAGGGGGAGAAATTAATGACAGTAGAGGGGGGTAGAGAGAGAAGAGGTGAGGGGAGGGGAGGGGAGGGGAGGGGGATAGTAGAGGATAGGAAAGGCAGCAGAACACAACAGACACTAGTATGGCAATATGTCAATCAATGGATGTGTAACTGATGTGATTCTGCAATCTGTATATGGGGTAAAAATGGGAGTTCATAGCCCAATTGAATCAAAGTGTGAAATATGATATATCAAGAACTATGTAATGTTTTGAACAACCAACAATATAAAAAAAGAAAAATAAATAAATAAATAAATAAATTCCCAACAGATTTTTAACCATGCCCATTCTAAATGTTTAGCATCAATTGTTATCATTTGGGTGGGGATGTGGCTCAAGTGGTAGCGTGCTCACCCGGCATGCACGTGGCCCGGGGTTCCAGCCTCAGCATCACGTACATATAAAGATGTTGTGTGTGCCAAAAAATAAAAAAAAATGAATATTAAAAAATTCTCTCTCTCTAAAAAAATAGAGTTATCATTTGGATTATTGCCCTGAACATAACTAAAATCAGATTAATTGATTAAGAAGACAAAAACCACTAACAAGTTTACTTGAACACAGGTCTATCATCTATCTATCTGTCTGTCTATCTAGCTATCTATTTATGTATTTTTATTCATTTCTTTATTTATTGTTGCTAGGGCTCAAACTCAGGGCCTCATGCATGCTAGGCAAATTCTCTATCTTTTCAAAATTGGAATTCAAAACAGGGTGTGGTG
Organism: Marmota monax; assembly: GCF_021218885.2. Taxonomy (NCBI): domain Eukaryota; kingdom Metazoa; phylum Chordata; class Mammalia; order Rodentia; family Sciuridae; genus Marmota; species Marmota monax. The sequence continues at coordinate 140,812 of NW_026694914.1, read as the reverse complement.
GTGAACACTTTTAATCCCATCTGCTGTGGTGTGAAGTGATAAATGCAATCAATAAGATTGTCAGTTATGGGTTCCAGATTAGTAAAAAATACAGATGATGGATGTAAAATCTTGAAAAGTGAGATAAGACAATTATAAAGCAAGAACTCTCATAGGCAGGCCTGAGACTCCATTTTGCTGCCTCCTATGAAAGACTGTTATAAGAGCTGTTTCTGAGAAACTGAAATGACAGCTGTTTTCTTATTTTAAAAAAAAAATTGCATTTCTGTACTTTGTACCACACAAATTGTACCCTACTCAGGATGCACTGGTGGTCATGGAGAGCTATATCCTTGGTTTGATGCTATTGTGCATCTACATGACTTTGAAGTAGATTCTCATCCCGATGACCCCCACCCAAATTCAGGATGTGACTGTCTAGCACCTACTTGAACCCAGGACTGTGCTCAACTGAACTGCAAGGCTAATGTGCTGGCTTGCTGACTGGAAAATTTTGATCCTGCCTAGAACCCAGAGGCCCCACTTATTAATGTTTTAATTTCTATAATTGGCTAGCTTACATGAGGATAAGCAAGTCACTGATTTGTGGATTTTGTGCTTATAATGTCTTTGGATGGATCAGGAAGCTGCTTTCCTCTCACAGAGCTTGAGACTCTGTGGTGGGTGACAGTCCCTAGTCAGGTAAGTAAAGCTCTCTTTTGATTTGAAATTCAGACTTAGAGTGCTTTCTGGAGGGACTCCCCATAATGCCATCTATTTAGCAGGCTAAGGCAGAAGGATCTCAAATTCAAGGCCTGTCTCAGTAATTTAGTGAGAACCTGTGTCCAAAAAAAAAAAAAACTTAAAAAAAAATGGGCTCCAGATGTAGCTCAGTGGTGTAGTTCCCCTGGGTTCAAACCTTGGTACCCAAACTGAATTCATGAAAAATATAATTAGCTAAATAATTAATTAATAAAAATGAAAAGAAGCTGAGGATGTAGCTCAGTGGTAAAGCTCTCCTAGGTTCAATCCTCAGTGTCAAAAAAATAAAAAATAAAAATACATAAATTCAGGGCCTAAATATTTTTTTAAAAAAATGATCACCTGTACTCATAAAATTTGTGCAAAAGTCTAACTCTTCATAGAATAGTAAAGGCTGCAGCTTGGAGATGAGATACCCAAGGCCTAATGAATGAGCAAAATTGAATTTAACAGTGATTTCCTGGTGGAGGGACTCTGAGAGCCACTCCCTCCAAAACAGCGTGATATGGTTGCCCTGATCATTGGAGATGATCTCCAGTGGCCATTCTTGAACACCCCGATGCAGCAGTAAGTGGTCCCCAGGTCCATGCCGACTACGGTACCAATGCCCTTTTCTTGTCCTCCTTCTCCACCATGCTGCACAGAGCAGCAGCAGAACCGTGGCCATCAGAGAGAGCTTCATTTTGCCCTAGCTGTTGGCCACTTGCTCTCCTCAGCAGAAATCCAGAGTCGCAAGCAATCCAGCAACAGGCCTCAGCTGAGAGGAGTGAGGTTACAGGTCTCTCACACTCCAGACGCCTCAACTCTCTCCGACTGTGTTGTCTCCGCCAATGTCTCAAACGTTTTAGTATTGAAGTGCATTTTCTTTCTACAATTGTATTAATTCCCATATGTAAAAATTGACAAGTAGAATGCTAGTAAACACAGATTCGCAAGCTTTTTGGCCACTATGTAAATATTAAAAAGTTAAGTGAATTGCCAATGCTTCCACACATGCTATAACAACACAAGTGTTCAAAGATGCACTAGAACATAATGTGGGAAAAAATATATTCATACCCAATCAAGATTTTTCAGGCACTTGCCTTCAGAAGCATTTTATGAATCAGCACCATGTTTGCTCCAAAATAAAGCTCATTTTCCCCTACTGCCCCTATTTGGTGAGAACAATATTATACATTAAGGATGCATTTACATGGATCATTTTATAGAGAAAATTATTTGAAATTTAAAATTATAATACTTATTTTATGCATAACTTCAAAAACACAGAATTTAAAGACAATACCAGTGAGGCACTATCATTGTATATGATTAAAACACTACCATTCTATATGACTAGCAAACAGGATACAAGGCCAAAAGGCAAAATATACACTTTGGCAATCCTATACAAAAGGGTTTCTGTCACAACATTGTTTCATAAATAAACACAATACATAAAAATGAAACAAGAAAAAGAATAACTGAATTTTGACAACCCTACACAAACTGTGGCATTTCAAATTCAAGGTCTTGTAACTCTTCCATTTGCTTTAGCCTGAGTCCCTGGCACATTGGATTCATGTCAGGCAGGCTGAGCTCCTCAGAGTTCTCTTTAGGCTCAGCAGCTGGCTTCAAAGCATAAGCTGATGTGCTGTCTGCCTCTGGAACAGATTTCTCCACATGACTCAGGGGTGTAAGAGCTGTGCTAGGAGGCACTGCTGCTGAAGGTGAAGCTGGTCTCTCCTCAGTCCCCCTGACTTTGCTGGTTGGGGTAGGTTGTTTGTAAAATGTTGTCCCGAGATGGGGTTGCAGTATTCTGGGTACTCTTGCAGGAGCAAGATGGTGAGAATGAGACGACAGTTTCACTGGTGCCTCTCTTGCTGATCTGGCTGGCATGTTGGGCTGTGTGGAACTGCTAGAATGGTCACCACTAACCTTGATGCTCGTTGTCCCCTTTTCCTGGAGTGTACTTGGCACAATCACTGTACTCGTGCCAGTTAAGTTCTTTGGTTCACATTGCTATCCCTGAGGATTTTTTTTTTTTTTTTGGAATCTGCTGATTAAAACCATTAAAGTGGGAGCCAACAGTAGTAGGGGTATATTTTCTATTAAGTCCTTCAAAAGTAAGATTCTGGCAAAACTCGTCTGAGTTGACATTTCCCACATTTCTGCTGTTTTTCTCATTAGGAGAGTTTGCAAGATGAAACCTATCTACAGGAAAACAGAAACATCTGATCTTTGTGCTTGGCATAGGCCTCTGTATATCATTTGTTGCCACATAATATTTCAGACTAACTGGTTTTGTGGTTTTACACATATTGTCCATCTTTTGTGATGATAATTCAAGTTCTTTGTTATCTGAAAAAGAAGAGATTTTTTTTAACTTCATGGAGCTTGGTTAATAAGGAAGTGGTGGTTATTTATGAATAGGCATTCTCTCAAACAACAGAGTCTTACATATTTTTTCCAACATTATTTTCTCAGTCATCTATGCAGAGGAATTAAAAATCCATACAATATTAAAGGCACATTCTTAATTAAAGCATTACTTTTTAAAATTTATCTTAAAAGAACAAATAATCACAAAGCACATAAAAATTTTAAAAAAATCACTTCCTGAACTAACTTATTTTAATATACTACCCATAAATGAGTATTTCCTGGGTTAGGACTTTCCTGATTTCAACAGGCAGACAATGGTAACTCTAGAACAGTAACACTGTTCGTTTGGTACACTAACAAAGGCCATGTCCTGAATCCCAAGGACTTTGCCTGTCACTTAATCTGCTTTCCAGCTACATTCTGTCCATACTAAGGGAAACACACCAGAGAGGACTTGGATGCTCTCCCAGCTGATCCACTAATACATGCCAGCATCCTCTGGTGAAAGGAAGATGGAAGAGCTGTCAAAATTGCCATGGTGCTACTGGTCCTGGAGACTCCAAATTTACCTCCTTCTCTTTCTCCTCTAGTCTGGTACCAAGGCCCCTGTTTTCTCACCTAGAAACCTAGCACCTCACACTTTGTCTTTGCTGCATGTACCCCAGAAGCTGCTGTTGCTAGAAAGGTGCAGCCCTGTGGCCATGATCCTCCTCTCCCTGCTGAGAAACATCAGACAACTGTGTGCCTTGCCACTGGTCTGATGGCTTTCCAACAGCCTTGTTCATAGCCCACAGTCCTCATCCCTGTCACCTGGTCCTTCTCCCATATCCTTGGGCAGTGGTTTGCAGACAGGTGCACACCAGCATCACTTGCAGGTCATCATGTCATCTGACCTCCTTCTTCACCTGAGGCTGCTGGCCTCTCTTCCCTGGTTCCCAGGCAGTGCTCATGTGATTTGCTGTCCTGAGCCCTTCTCATTGAGAGAAGGGAGCTGAGCCATTGTGGTTGGATGGCAACCACCAGAACATATTTAGAGTCCTGCAGAACTTCTAGCACCACTTCTAGCTGCCTGGGTGCTGGCTCAGCTCCTGCTCCAGTTCTTCCCTGGGCAAATCTAGTGCACTAGCCCTACCTGCCTTCTTCTATCAAGACAGACTCCTATGTGGAAATTGGCAGGTGGTGTTAATGATCCACTATAGAAAAAGCTCAGAATTACCTTGTATGTAATGAAAACTTCAAATATTTTTAAATTATTTATTGTTATTAGCATACCTACCTGGGAATCCAATTTCATTGGACAGGGAAACAAGTTTACATTTAGGAATGAGACAGGATGAGGTTCAAATCCTGAATAAATGATAATTTAGGGACATGACCCTTGGCATTATTTACCTTCCTCAGACTGTTAGCTATGGCTTAAATGAGGCCAAGTTTCATAGCACAGAAGTGCTAATAAGATCAAATCATATAAATGGAATCAGTGAGTCCAGTGATTTTCTTTGCAGAGAGGTAATGGACTGTCTTTGTTTTCAGACTTTCTCAGGCTACACTCATTGATATTTCATTAATTTTATATATCAAATTTAACATAAATGGATATATGTTGAAAAATTCAGAGTTAGCCCTACTAAAGCAGTAATGAATGGAAGGTTTTCAACCCCCTTACCAGAAACCATTCACTGAAATAACGTGATCAAAAAACAGTGAGCAAAAAGACTGGAGCCAAGAAAATGGAAGACATGTGTGCTTAATGTGCTAAAGTTAGGCCACAGGTAAAGGGACATCAAAAAACTTTAGGAGTCTATTTTTTTTTTTTTTTTTTTTAGTTTCAGAAGTATAGCTTTTTTCCTCCTTTGACTTTAATTGATGACAAAGAAGTAAAGGTGAAAACAAATTTCAGAAAGAGAACAGAAAAAATTTATGAATTTCAAAATATCTTTCACAAGAAAGAAACAAAGCATGATATTCATTTAAATGACATTCATTAAACTTTCTCAATGGCTAGCAAAGTTAACTAATAAAACCTTGAAGTGTGAACTTACCTCAACTTAATTCACCTTTTTTTTTAAATAATGAGAATTGTAGACGGACACAATATTTTATCTTCATTTATTTATTTTTATATTGTACTGAGGATCCAACGCATGGCCTCACACATGCCAAGGCATTGATTTACCACTGAGCTACAAGCTCAGCTCTCACCTTGGTTTTTAATCATGACTTCTTGGCAAGGTTTGATATATGCAAACATGTATGTTACATGACCACTCACCAATGAGACATGCATCCCATTTTTGCAATGCATTTTGCTTGCATTCTGATTCCTCAAATGATGTAGCCAATTCAAAATTTTCAATTTCAATATCTACAGTGTGGCTATTCTATTGATACAAGAAAATTTTTAAACTAAAAGCAATACACATCTCAAAACCAACAGTTCAAAGACTATTAACTTGTTAACATAAACATCACAAATTTAATGCAATTCTATAATGATCAAAACTCAATTGCTTTGAAGAAAAATATTGTGACTTTGTGGAATGTTTTGTTGCTATTACGTTTGGAAGGAGGTCTTTTATCCACTCGAGGTGCAACAAAATAAGTAATACCTGAAACATTTTGTGGCTCTAGGGACCCATCAAAGATCATCTGTGCATTGGTAATGAGGAACTCTTCCAACAGGGCCTGATTGGCATATGAAGCAAGGAAGGAGGAGATGGTACCAGGAGTGGTTGTAGGCCTGGGCCTCATGAGACAGGGTCCAAATACCACCCCAAGTTTTTGAATTCATCAGGTTTTCTTCAGAATGGTCTACTATCCTGAAAGGAAGAACACATAAAGTGTATGAGATTTTACTAATAGATGTCCTTAATGTTAGTTTACTATGACATGACAAGCGTGGAGAAAACTCAGACTATAGAAGACTACAAAACATTTGTCAAGGGTCAAGATGTTGGGTCTAGGGAAAGAATCCTTTGTTTCATTATGATAATTACCACACATCAAACTTAGTTTCAGAGTACTATATTAGGATAAAATGCATGTAAGTAGGAGGAACTACTGAACTCAGTAGCAGAATGAAAAAAAAAAAACACCACTAAATATTGCTCCATCTTTGTATGTGGATATACTCCCCGTTTCTTATACTGGAAACTGAAACATCACTGTCAATTTCTCTTTCACTGCCCAGTTAGTTTTCTTTTTAAAAAAAAATAATTTTTACCTAGACATGGACACAGTACCTTTATTTTATTTATTTATTTTTACGCAGTGCTGAATATCAAACCCAGTGTCTCACATGTGCTAGGCAAGTGTTCTACCACTAGCCACATTTCCAGCTGCCACAGCTAGTTTTCTAGCCTAGATAATTCTCTCTCCTGAACATCTCTCTATTCTATTGCCACTATCAATGTTTTGGTTTTACTTCAAACACTCTCAGCTTGTTATTTCTATGACTATCCAAGGAAATCTTTCTCTGCCTGGTTTAGCTATCAGGATGATACTAGATTCATCTATGGGTAAAGAAGCTGTGAGATATATATTTGTTTTTTAGAGGATTCATCACTAATATACAGAAATGCATTTGATTTATGGGTATTTATTTTATGTCCTGCTACTTTTTAAATTCATTTATTATTCTAGTTTTCTGGTGGAGTTTTTTGGATCCTCCAAGTATAAAATTATGTCATTGGCAAAGAATGATAGTTTGAGTTCTTCTTTTCCTATTTATATTCCCTTGAATTTCTTGCATCTAATTGCTCTGGCTAGAGTGGTAAGGATTATGCTGAACAATTTTTAGATGAATGCTTCCAATTTGTCTTCATTTAGAATGATATTAGCCTTAGGTTTAGCATAGAGAGCTTTTACTATGTTGAGGTATATCTCTACTACCCCTAGTTTTTCTAATGTTTTGAACATGAAAAGGTACTGTATTTTGTCAAATGCTTTCTCTGCATCAATTGATATAATCATAGGATTCTTCTTTTTAAGTTTATTGATGTGATGAATTACATTTATTGATTTTTATATGTCAAACCAACCTTGAATCCCTGGAATACACAACTTGATTATGGTGCATTGCTTTTTTTCATATGTTTTTGTATGTGTTTTGTCAGAAGTTTATTGAGAATTTTGCATCTATGTTTTTTGGGGATATGGGTCTGAAATTTTCTTTCCTTGATGTGTCTCTGGCTGGCTTGGGTATCAGGGTGATACTAGCTTCACAGAATGAGTTTGGAAGGGTTTCCTCCTTTTCTATTTCATTTTTATTTATTTTACTTGATTTTTTTAAAAAATAAATGACAGCAGAAGGTATTACAATTCTTATTACATGTATACAGCACAATTTTTTATACCTCTCATTGTATATAAAGTATGTTGACTCCAGTTCTTGTCTTCATACATGTATTTGTATAATGGTGTCCATCACATTCCATCATCCTTGCGAATCCTGTACCTCATTCTTTTCCCTCCCACTCCTCTGCCATATCTAAAATTCATCTATTCCTCCCAATGTCCCCCTTCCTACCCCAGTATGAGTCAGGCTCCTTAAAGCTGAGAAAATATTTGGCATTTGTTTTGGGGGGAATTTTCTAACTTCATTTAGCATTATCTTCTCCAATGCCATCCATTTACCTGTAAATGCCATGATTTTATTCTCTTTAAATGCTGAGTAAAATTCCATTTTGTATATATGTCACAATTTTTTATACATTCATCCACTGAAGGGAATCTAGGTTGGCTCCACAGTTTAGCTATTGTGAATTGTGCTGCTATAAATATTGATGTGGCTGTGTCCCTGTAGAATTCTTTTTTTTAAGTCTTTTGGGTATAGTCTGAGGAGAGTAATAGCTTTGTCAAATGGTAATTCCATTCCCAGATTTCCAAGGAATCTCCATACTGCTTTCTGTATTGTCTGCACCAATTTGCAGTCCCACCAGCAATATGTAAGTGTGCCTTTTTCCCCACATCCTCGTCAACACTTATTGTTGTTTGTCTTCGTAAGAGCTGCCATTCTGAATGGAGTGAGATGATATGTTAGAGTAGTTTTGGTTTGCATTTCTCTGATTGCCAGAGATGATGAACATCTTTTCATATGTTTGTTGATTGATTCTATATACTCTTCTGAGAAGTGTCTGTTCAGGTCCTTGGCCCATTTGTTGATTGGATTATGTGTTTTTTTGGTGCTTAGCTTTTTGAGTTCTTTATATACCCGAGAGATTAGTGATGAACAGATTGTTTTCAAAGAGGTGTTTCTGAGAAAATTAGATTAGAGCGAAGAAACCAAGAAGGAGATCATCAGGGACAAGAAGATCAGGGAGGAGGAAGTTAGGGAGAAGACTTGGGGGAAAGAAAAAAAATATGTAAGATTCAAAGCCACAAGGGATTTAGTGAAAGCATCGAGCAAACCCCTGTTACACACTGAACCACATCCCAAACTCCCCGTTTTTTGGAGGAACTGGGGATTGAACCCAGGGGTACTTTAATACTGAGCCACATCCCTAGTACAGTTTATTTTTTTTTATTTTGAGTGGGGTTATCACTAACATGCTCAGGATTTCCATGAACATGCAATCCTTTTTCCTCAGCTCCTGAGTTGGTGGAATTAGAGGTTGTTCTACTGTGTCCACTACAATCCACATTCTTAAAAACTCCCACCCCAAAATTTTATTCAGCAAAAGAACAAGGTACCCAATTCACCTTTTCTTTTTCTCTTCTTTTTCCCCCCATTGGTACCAGAAGTAGAACGCAAGGACACTAAACCACTGAGCCACAGTTCTAGCATTTTTTTTTAAATTCAGTAAATACAAGTTATAGGAAATGAGTAGTTCAATTATACAACATGTAGGGCAGATAGGCCTTTCCTATTAGTTCAGTTCCTGATTTCTGAAGCTTATTGCTTTGAGATAAGATGAAACATTGGACTGTTTCATTGAAAAATTAATAGAGACACAATTCCCTACATTATTGAAATGTAGGCACTGAATGAAATTTACCAGTTTCATTTTTCTAGTCTTATTTGTCTCTCAGAATTTACCTTGGTGGCCCTAGGGGTGTAGGTCTCTTTGTGCCAACACCAAGCAGATTTCAGAGCTGCAGTGCTTCTAATTGTCAAGAGTGCTCTTCCTGGTTCTTTGATTGTCTTCTCTAACTGGTGTCTCTGTTTGCTTCTACCTCTGCTCACACTTCTGTGCTATTGCATCTCTCATCTGGGCTCTGAGGCTGTAGGGTCTGGATCTTTGGACTCAATCAACCTTGGATTGAACATGGTTGAAAATAAGTTCATTTGTGCTGAATGTGTAGAGTCTTTTTTCTTGTCATTATTCTCTAAACAGCAGAGTGTAAACTGCTATATAATATTCCCATTGAATGCTGTGTTATAAGGAACCTCGAGATGGCTTAAAGCACACTGGAAGATGTGCATAGGTTATATGCAAAACTGCATAATTTATACGTGGACATTGAACGTGTGCACAGTTTGCTATACAAAGGAGGGGGGGTCCTGGAATCAAATCACTGTGGATAATGAGTGATGGCTGTACTTGGCCATGGGCTAGGGAGTATAATTTTCACATATGAGTTTACTCTCTAGGTCACTTGAACCCTATATATTTTCACACATCAACAATCATTGGTTTTGTGGTGGGTACCAGGGATTGAACTCAGGGACACTCGATCACTGAGCCACATCCCCTGCACAATTGTGAATATATTTTAGAGACAGGATCTCCCTGATGATCTTAGTGCCTTGCCACTGCTGGGGCTGGGTTTTAACCCCGTGATCCTCCTATCTCAGCCTCCTAAGCCACTGGGATTACAAGCATGTGCCACTGTGACTGGCAACCATGGCTTTTAGTATCAAAAACTAACCCAGGTACATTTAAGAAGAGAGAATGTAAAGGAAGCATATGGTAAAGCCCACAAGATTATTGGCAAATTTAGGACAATGCTGTGGAAGTGGGTGGGGACCAAAGGAAGCTGGCTAGTGTTGTGGTGGGCAAATGTGTTGCATCTGCAGTGGAGAGGAGAAATAAATCATATTCACACACTAGTGCTTTTTTCAATGCTTTATTCATATAAATCACTCAATAAAATTTCACTGTATATGTTCTTCATCAAGAATATGATAATCCTTAATGCTGGGCACTGCAATACACATAATCAATTCAAAACTAAAAGTTCTAAGTTAACCCTGAGCCCAGAAAACACTTAATCATGCCAGACTCATTAGAGACATTCCCTCTGCATGCTCAGCTCAAGTGCCAGGTTTAGAGTCTCAAGTCTCAGTGGTCCAGTGGATGCTCACTCACTCAGACCACAGTGATCAAGTCAGGAAATGATGGAGGCTTCTCCTGGGCTCCATGTGACAGCTGGTTGAGGAGACAGTCTTAATAGGAAGTCACCATTCTCACCAGGGTTGAGATGTGGCTGTAGAGTTTGAAAGTGGTGAGGATGATGCAGAGGATCAGGCAGATAATGACAAGAGTTGGGATATTAGTGCAGGACCTCATCAGACTCTCCAGCATGTGGCCATGAGTGCAGCTGGCTCAATGTCTGTTCACTTGCTCCATAATTTCTACTAAATATTGGGGCTCTGCTCACCATTTCAATCCATATCAGCTATTACCATATTTCTTAATAATGTCTTACATTCTTGGTCATGACCTCTTTTTTGACAATTTCTGCCCTGACCTCTCACCTCTGACTCCCATTAGGGTGAAGGCAAATGACCATGACTGAACTCTGAGTTTCCACTGGGTTGTGGACAGAGACTTGTCTTTATCAGGCTGTGCCTGATTCATACTAGAGGGCTCTGGAGGCTGTGCGTGGTAGACTTTCAGGTTCATTTTCAACTGGAAATACATAGGTTTAGGCCACTTTTAGGTTAAGGCCATCCTTACAGCTAGCCTGTACCACAGCTTGGAGCCCCCACAGAAATCCTGATTAGGAACTGCTGCCAAGTGACATAGCACATTGGGGGCACAGGTCACACCTTAGGCATTAACCCCAAACCACATCAGGAGGCAGAAAAATACATTTGACATTTTCAAACCTATCAACTGATGGTGGACCCTGCCTTACTTGGAGACTCCCATGTTGGGTGGGGAATTCCTTGACACAGGAAGGGCTTTCATTCAGAGGCCAAATAAACTGCACCTCAGCTACAAATGAAAACTAACACATATTACCTATTTATATATGTGTGTATACACCATCCCTAACTTATTCTCCTACCCCTGAAGAGTCATGCTGGCCTCCCTCACCAGAGTTCTTGATTGTTCAGAGAAGGGGAACATGATGGAGATGTAGAGACTGCTCTGTAGCTCTGGGGTTGGGTGTTACCTGTCGTGCTGGGACAGCCCACCCATTGCTTTATTTGGTGAATCATATTCTATGGAAAAGCCTTTGGGTATCCCCCATAGAAAAATAAAAACACACACTCAATCTGTCCTTCCAGTGTGGAAGCAGCACTCTTAAGATCTCAGAACTGGCTTGTCCTTGCATTTCAAAATTGTTTCTGTGCTGTCTGGTTTCTTGGTGTAACTCACAGCCAGTTTTCTGCAGGAAGGGAACACAGCATATCATCCAGTGCAGGCCACAAGTGAGAGTACAGGCTCTTGAAAGGGTTGGGTCTAATGGGAAGTCAGCCCTTTTTATATTTTATTTTGAGACAAGGTTTCACTAAGTTGTTTAGGCCCCTGCTAAGTTGCTGAGTATAGCTTTCAAATTGCAATCCTCCTGCCTCAGTTTACTGAGGGATTACAGGCATACAGCAGTGTTCCTGGCTTATATAGCAGGGATATTTAAACATTCAAATAACTAATAGGAAAGTTAAAAACAAAATGGTGAGTGTTAAGCATGGCCACAGTAAGAGGTTAAGGAATGCACAAAACCAGAAGAAGAAAACTAAGGCAACCAAAGCAGAAGTTACAAGGAAAAAGACAGAATCCAGAGTACTTGTATCAGAGCAGAGGGAGGATCTGTTCTGTTCAGCTTTAAATGCTCTTTGGTAACTGTAAAAATTTTCTAATTCCCAGAGAAGCCCAAAGAAAAAAACAAAAATGACAGCATATTCACAAATGACAAAGAAGAAAATCCAAACTTATCCCAGAAGAAAACACCAACCCACAGAAACAGACTAGAGAGTAAGGGAGGAAAACAGAGAAAAAGATCTAAGGAGAAATCAGAAAAAGAAACTAAAAACAAATAAGACCAGTCAGAAATAATTCTGTATCTTTCAATCAAAAACCTTGAATGTAAAGGGATTAAACTCCCCAATTATAAAATGCAAAGTGACTGAATGGATTTTCTTTTTTTAATGGACTCAGTCACCTGCAGTCTACAAGAAAGTCACTTCACCTCAGGACACACACAGAGTGACAGTGAAGGGATGGAAAAGATATTCCACAGGAAGAAAACCAACCTAGAGCAGGAATGGCTAGACTCCTGTCAGATAAAATAGACTACAGATTAAAACACAATAAAAAGAGACAAGGTGATCACACGAAGATAAAGGGGTCAATTCAGCAACATGAGACAGAAATTGTACACATACATGTGCCCGACACCTGAGCACACACATGTGCAAAAAGATATACTGGAATGTAAAAGAAGTCAACAACAATACAGTATGAACAGTGGGGGCTTTAACTCCCCTTTTCAGCACTGGATAGATCATCTCTGCACACAGTAGACATTTACAGACCATCCCACCTAACCACTGCAGAGCAAACATCCTTCTCAACAGCACACGTTCTCCATTTATTCTCAAAATAAATCTCCATAAATTTAATAAGAATGGAATCCATAGCAGGGGGAACACCTGGACAGTTACTAAGCATGGGAATTCTTCAGCGTGTTCCCCAACAACCAATGGGTCATTGAAGAGATCAAAACATTGTCATGTATGGGAGAAATAAGAAAAATAAATAAAAAAAATGAAAGTGTAAAATGCCTGTAGACCAATGAACAGGGCCACACAAGATATTCAAACCTGGGGATACAGCAAAAGCAATTCTAACTGGGAAGTCCTCAGCAAGAAAGAGCTTCATTAGGAAAATAGATCTCCAATAAATGGCCCAATATTGCATCTCAAGGGACTGGAAAAAATAAGGATGGGTCATGCCTCAGTTAGTAAATTTGGGAGAAGGAATAAAATCATAAAGCTTCTCGAGTAGCTGGGATCCCAGGCATGTGCCACTGCAACCGGCTTTTCATACTTGTTTGTTATTGTTTTGGGGACCAGGCAGTGAACCCAAGGGTGCCACACCAGTCAGCCCCATCCCCAGGTAGGATTTTGAAACAGGGTCTCACAACCTTGCTTACAACCTCCCTAAGTTGCTGAGGCTGGCTTTGAACTCACCATCCTCCTGCCTCACCTCCTGAGCTGCTGGAACTACAGCTGAGCACCACCAAGCCAGCTTTTCCAGTTGTTTTTGGAAGAGAATCTTTCAGGACATCAATTTGACCCACCTGTCCAGACCAATTAAAGAATGCATTCCATTGTTTTCATGTGGGTTGTGGTTCTTTCTTTTTGAATATTTCTAACAGATAGACAGCTGTATTCCAATTAAACCTTCCCAATGTGGTCACATCATTTTTGGATTTATTTATTTGTTTACTTATCTCTGTGATGCCTTGGATGGAACCCAGGCCCTTCCACATGCTAGCAAGTGCTCCACCACTGAGAAATGTCCCCAGCTCCCTGAGTTAGCTTTGATGAAGTTCACTCATTTCTCTAGAATAGCATGGTTTCTGGGTTTCTAAATTGTGGAGGTAAAATTGGCCAGTGTTAAGGAAGGGGCTGTAGAGTCTTTGGATACAGCTGCACAAAGGACTCTGCATCTTTCAGTGGCCAAGGAGTGAAACCCAGTCCCCACTTCCTGACCCGGCCACCCTTACAAACCCGGTCCTGTTTGTTATGACATCCTACAGTTGTGTGCTCGCTCACAGCACAAATGAACCTAGAGTCAAAAGATGAGGAACTCAAAGAGAGGTGAGTGCTTTATCCCCAGGCATCTGAGAAAACAAAGTGCCCTCACAATCCTTCCAGTGTTCAAGGGGTCTGGAGGCACCAGAATATCTTCAAGTCCCTTTTTAGTCATGATAACTCTTAAAAGAACACATGATGACAGATCTCATTATGCAGATCTTCCTTGACTTTATTTGATCCTAGAATCCAAAGAAATGAATGCCATTCAGAACCTTCCACCTGCCCCACTCGTGAAAGCTAGACTTAGAGCCTGAGCAAAGGAAGTGCCATAAAGAGGGAGCGAGGCACAAAGATCACTCTCTGGGTGACAGAGATGCCGGCTGTGCTTCGCCCTGACTCTGCTACCAGTTCCAAGAGTGAGCTGCAGTCTGCTTACACATCAAAGTGGGTTCCAGTTCACTGTGTGTGGAGAATTATTCAAGCCATAATTGAAACACGTCCACAGGCAGCTTTAGAATACCTCAAATGAAGACTGGGTGGACCTTGTTCTCATCCTTGGATGAGAAACTAAGGCTAAGGTCGCTGTACAACCCCATCAGCCCAGTCCTCAGCGGAGGGAAGTGTTAGAGGAAGATCTCTCAGTTATGTGCTACCCGACCCCCCACCAGAGCTTGCAATTGATTCAGTTTCATTTTGAAATATTTACAAGCGTTATCTACCTTTATGATTCTACTATTTTGCTGAAAGGGGATTTGGGTCCTTCAAGGGGCACCAAAGGTTTAACTGTGGACAGACTACCTAGGTGGAAGACAGGCAAGGTTTGGTGAGGCCCAGAGGCTCTGATCAATGTGCAGCATGGACACCTCCTGCAGCACTGGGAGTGGGACGATGGGTCCTGTCTTATGCACAGATGCCCTTGGCCAGCACTCCCAGAGACCAGGACCTGAGTTTTCTGGGTCTACATGGAGAATCACGAGGAAGAACCAGCATTGAATGTCTGGGTGGCACTGAGGTCCACTGAGAAGAGGTTTTCTTGCAATGGCTCATGTTCAATGCCGACATAGAATGTTCCAATCCACCTGTGTAAACCTGCATGTGTTAAGCCACAGACTAGCCACATATCATGAGCAGATTTCAGTTTGATACCTTGGCTTTTTGGGGCTGAACCTCATTGTTCACCAAGAACCCCATGCCTTCTTTCTCCATCAGGACCTGGAGAATCCCAAGTTTTCATTAGAAAGCCAGGTAAATCCAGTGCAGAGGACGTCAGAAGACTAACCTTGAGATTCTGTTCATTTCTGACAATTTATGGACCAGCCATGAAAGAAAGTAGCATCTTCCTGTGCCCATCAAGCCTGAATTTCAATCTAGAAATCCAGGTCCCTATGTATGTCTCTATAGAGACACATGTCTGGAAGGTCCTATCCTCGGGGGGCTTCCCTCCAATGGAGTCCCCTGCTGTGCTTTCCTTTCCCCATCCACTCTTTAGGCAATGTCTGAAATGGTGGGCTCTGTGTTCCCTCTAAGGTGACCTTTCTTCCTGGTTATACCTACAATTGCCTAGAAGTACACTTTTGAAACACGCCCAACTAGGCAGCTGTTGGACAGGAGCAGTGAATGAGACCCTGGTTATACATGAACTTGGAGCCACAACGACGACAGGGGACAGTAGAGAACACAAGGATGTTTGGCTGCCTAAAGTCCCTCACTATTGCTGTCAGCTCAGCACAGAGTTGGGAACATCTGCCTGGGTGGATGGTACCCCGGGCATCATAGCTCTCCAGAGGGGCAGGGTACAGCTCTATGCTCAACTGGCTCAGCCTGGCAGTGTGAAGCAGCAGGTCCCTCAGGGTTGACATAGAGAGGTGGTTCCCATGGATGCTCATGATCACAAGCTGGGAGCAGCGGCTCAGGGCAGGCAGGAGGGCCTGGAGCTGGGAGTCAGTGATCCCACAGGCTTCCAGGTCGAGGCTGTTCAGGGTGCTTGCAGTGCTGTCCAGCAGGATTTGTAGGGGCTCCAGACTGAAATCGGTCAGTTTGATGCCCCTCAGTTCCAGGTGTCTGAGCTGTCTGGCGTTTGGATATCGGGAAAGATAATTCCAGTCAGAATCGGACAGTGGGCAGTTGGTTATTGAGAGGGTCTCCAGGGGGGTCTTCAGGTGCCTAAGGAAAAACCAGATGGTTAGTGCTGAGGAGCAATGTCATGGAGGCAGAAGACAAATTGGCCCAAACCCAAAGTCACCCTGGTGATCTGACAATGGTCCACAATTAGGATGCTGCCTTTTGCAGAATCTGGTCATTCACGTCACCCCATGTCAGGGTGAGCCTTTCACCACATCTCCTGTGATGAGTCCGCATCTCGGTGTCCCCTCCTCTCTGCCAAGCAGAAAGTCACAGGTCTGGCCACAAGAGGTCATGGGGAGTCATGAATGAAGGACACATTTGAGCAGGATGTAAAAAATCCACTGGGGTTAACCCTCTGAGAGACTCACACCCTATACCCTCAGCAAGATTTCCACCCCTGCTCCTGACCCTTACACCCAGGATCACTACCTGGAGTTCAGAACAGCCTTCCCCAGGTGGGTATAGAGGCAGGTCCTCTGCTCCCAGCTGGGGAGCACAGAGCTTCCCTGTTGACAGGTGTCAGTGTGGGGGCATCCCTCCTTCCAAGCCCTCTTCTCTACCCGCTTTCCACCACCTTCACTGGACAGGCCTCCCACGGAGGGAACATCAATCCCATCCCTAGCTCCTGTCCCTCCCAACTGGATTCCCAGCATGGTGGCACTTCCCAGACTATGGGCCCTCCTTTAGGAGTATGCTCCAACACACGTTATGCGAACTAGCTTCAGGATCCAATAGGAACAAAAGGATGGGTTATTTACCTTCCAGTGTCTTATTAACCATGAGAGTGTCAGTGGCTGGTAGGTGCAAACTTCCTGTAACTGGTCTGCAGATGGTGCTCGCCCCCCCTTACTCACCTCAGCACCTGTTCCAGGTGGCCCTCGAGGAGGAAGACAGCATTGGCACAGAACTTCCGCAGGCAGTCCATCCCGAGGAACTGCGAGGTGAGCTGGGCAAGCAGCTGCTCCTGCTCCTCTTGGGAGGTGTAGGCAGGCACATAGACCTGGGAGACAAGCAGCTTCCTCAGGTTCCTCATCTGGCCCAAGAAAGGAGCACAAGCAGCCAAGGTGGAGGGCGCCCAGGCGCAGTGCACTTCCACCTTCTGGACAGAGTCCAGCTGCAGCAGTCTCAGGACCTTCCTGGTGTGACGGGTGGGTTTCCCAAAGATCTTCAGCCTATTGCAACACAGGTGCAGCCTGTCCCTTCTCTGTCTGACCCACAGGAACAAGTGGGTCAGGAATTCATCCAGGGGTCTTTTTCTGAGGCTCAAGTCAATGAAAACCTTGAAGGGTGGCTTAGCTGCCATTGCTGGACCAAGTTTCAATGTTCGATTCTTCTTAATGTCCTCTGGTGAGCAGGCATCAAACACGGCTCCAGACCACATCCTCCAGAAGTTCTGGGGAACATCCCGCAAATCCAGCACCTGCAGTTTCCACCTCCTGCGGGGACGACAGCAGAGTCTCAGCCCCGAGGCCCCTCCCTTCACCTCTCAGCTGCTGCCCCCTGCTCCACCTCTTCCTTCTGTCTCACTTTTCTCCATCCACTTCCCTCCAATCCAGCCTGGTGCCCCCACTTGTACAGACTGAGGCAGGGGCAGTTACTGCCTCCTTCATGGGTCACCACAGCTGCCACACGCACCTCCACATCTGGAAGCCTATCCCAGATGGGGCTCAGCATGGCCAAGGCCTCTCCACCCCTCCTTGCTGGCAGCACAGGAAGCCTGTGGTGCACAATTCAGCACCCACTCTCCCTGCCTATTCCCATCCCTTCCCTGGCACCGAGGGTGCTCCCTTCCAGGCCACCTAGGTCCCCCTCACCTGGGGTGATCCTGCTGGGCAAGCAGCATGTCCAGCCCATCCAGGGCCACTTGGATCATCTCAAGCTGTGGCTTCCTCATCAGGGCCCCCAGGGGCAGGCGGGTGAAGGGCCAGGCCTGTACCATTTTCTTCAGGACCTCAGTGTGTCCCCTGCTGAAGGCCTCCACAAAGAGTGGTGGGAAGAGCTCTATGGGCAGGTCCTCCAGATCCAGGACAGCCCTGGACTTGTTGCTCAGCAGGCTGCGCCCTGCCAGCTCCAGCAGCGTGGGTGGGGACTGGATGCTCATCCTGGGGAGTCTGAAAGAAGAAAAATCCTGGCAAATGGTCCAGGGAAAAGGTCACTATCCCATCCATTGCCAGCCTCTGGGAAGGGGGTACTGGGAAGTCTATAAGCACACCTCACCCTTATGGGGGAAAGCTTTGGATTATTATTTTGTCCTTTTAAAAGGGGAATTGGAGTGTCATGTGACCTAAACAGTAGGCCCCTAGATTCAACAACTATATGGCTGGAAATGGACTTGCCCTCATATGGATGACATTCGTTTTAATTTTTTTTTTAAAGAGCATTTATAAATATGTGCCCATATTATAAAACACTTGGATATTACAACAGAGTCTCATGGATATCTGTTACACATGTGACATTCTGCCATCTTAGGGGGATGTTGAAGAGAACAAACAGATCAGAACAGAGTCTGTGAACTGTTCCATGAGATCATTTGAAGCTTTTGGTATAATTTGTTTAAACAAATTATAAAAATACAAAACCACCTAGGCCATACAGTATACTCTTTTAGGGGCCGATATTGGCGACTGAATTTAGGACACTCAACCACTGAGCCACTTCCCTAACCCTATTTTGTATTTGAGATGGAGACAGGGTCTTACTGATTTGTGTAGCATTTCGTGTTCTGAAGCTGGCTTTGGACTCTAGTCCTCCTGCCTCCTCAACCTCTTGAGTTGGCGGGATTATTGGTGTGTGCCACCACACCCAGCCAAAGAGTATAATTTATAGGCAAACAATATAAATATTTCCATCATCAGAAAATAGAATTGCAATCAATTAGATTGAAATAGGAATCCAATCTCCTTGGTGAAGAAAGTGGCTGGGGCTCGAACTGGGCTTGATCCTCAGCAGCACATAAAAATTAATAAATGGTGGCCTGGGGATATACCTCTGTTATTAGAGTGCTTGCCTCACATGTACAAGGCACTGGGTTCAATCACCATACCACCAAATAAATACATAGATAAATAAATAAATTATATTGTCCATATATATCTTAAAAAACAAAACAAACAAAAAACAAATCAATAAAAGTTGGGCATGGAGCCTACACCTATAATCCCAGGGGCTCTGGAGACTGACACAGGAGGATCAAGGAATCAAGGCCAGCCTCAGCAAGAGCAGGTGCTAAGCAACTCAGTGAGACCCTGTCTCTAAATAAAATACAAAACAGGGCTGGGGTTGTGGCTCAGAGGTAGAGTGCTCCTGAGTTCATATACCCGGTATCGAAAAACAAAAAAAACAAAAAAAACAAAAAAAAAAAAAGAGAGAGAGAGAGAAAAAAGAAAAGAAAAGAAAAAGGAATTTGAAAGTGACATAAACTAAAATGGAAATCCTAATATTCAGCATAAAGGCAAAACCACAGTGAGAGGCAAAATCGAAGGCCTGAGTTGGTTCATGAGAAAAGACAGGTACAAAATTGTTCCTGAATCCACACAGGTGAGGAGGGAAGGCGCTGTTCCTTAGGCCAGTGAGGGACTTACGGGATCTGGCCAGGTGTGCAGGTGCTCTGAGCTTCAGCAGGTCAGGATGTGTCTCCTTAGGCTGCAAGACTCTTGTGCTTCTCTTCTGGCTCTGCAGAAGCTTTTATGGACCTCTCTGGCCACGCCCCCACCTCCATCTGATTGATCAGCATCCAATCAGAAAGCAGTATGTGATCACCTTCCCCAGTCTCCGCCCACTTAATCATGATGGGATTTTCTTCCTTGCATTAGTTCATTGAATCTGATGGTCATGCAAGAGCAGCAGAATCGGAAGATGTGAGAGTCAATGATGCCTTTGTCCATGCACTCCCCACCGTGGACTCAATTTTGTCCATATGTGACCTTCCTGTTTCTACTGTGAGACGTAAAAGTATTTAATCCCTAATGTAAGAAAAACATTACTGGAAAATACCTTTCTACAGGGATCTTAGCCATATCAAAATTATTTGAAAAAAAATAATTTTCAAAAATATTTTGAAAACTCCAGAGAGAAAACAGCTTTTGGAAGACAGTACTGTCATCCACAAAGATTACAGAATGGAAACCATGTTTCCAACAGTCACACAAGTGTCAAGTTAACTTGCAGCAAATATGAGCACACTAAGGGAGGCAGAGGACACAGGAAGGTAGAATCAGTCTTCTAGACTTAGGGCAAGATTTCTTCTGTCTCTTTGTACTGGGGATGAAACACATTGGCTCTCTTTCACTGAGCCACATCCCCATCCCTTTTTATTTTTTTGCTTTTATTTGGAGACAGAGTCTCACTAAATTGCTTAGGTCCTCCCTAAGTTGCTGAGGCTGGCCTCAAACTTGCCATCCCCCTTCCTCAAGTCTCCTGAGTTGCTGTGATTACAGGCACTGGCCACCATGTCCCATCAGACTTGGGAATGTCTGAAAGCCACTGAGGGTGGAAGCGGCGAGCAACTTGGGATGTTGGAGAGAAAGACACAGGGTTGGACAGCAGGTGTCCTTGACTTCAGGGAGGCCACCAATTAGAGAGCCTTCCTTCAGAATCAGGGACTTCCCCAGGGAACATCTCCCAGAAAACCTTGGCCACAGGCACTTTTCAAGGACTTTAGCCAGGGAGAAGAACAGAAGCAAAGGAAAATTTCAAGAGTCTGAGTTAAATGAAATTCTACAATTGAGGAAGGAGAGACAGAAAGAGATGGAATGCTTGGATGAGCCATGTGAGGTGAACACTTCCAGGGAACCTGTAGAAGGAATGGTTTGATGGGTTTCTGTTTGACAATTGCATTTCTGTTTTTTTCGGTCTGTCTTTGTTTTAGCCAGCTTTATGGTGCTGTGACTAAAAGACCCAACGACAACAACTACAGAGGAGGAAATGTTTATTTGGGTGGCTTGGTTTCAGCGGCCTCAATCCAGAGACAGCACCTCCAAGTTGAGACTGAACATCATGGCAGAAGTGTGTGGCAGAGGGAAGAGGCTCACATTACCAGAAAGCAGAGAGAGAGAGAGAGAGAGAGAGAGAGAGAGAGAGAGAGAGAGAGAGAGAGAGAGATGGCCACTTGCAGATACAAACTCTACACGCATATTCACACCCCAAAGATCAGCTTCCTCCAGCCACGGCCCACCTGCCCTCATTATCCCCCAGATAATACCACCAGGGATTAATTCACTGGCTAGATTAAGGCTATAAACCAATCATTTCTCCTCCAAAAACATTGTCACATGTGAGCTGTTGGGAGACACAGCATCTAAACCGTGATGGTCTTTGGGGGTATCTTGCTGGAAAATATCCCTGCTCACATCACATAATCATATGTTAGTTAAATAACTACAATTGGCTAAGGTTATATTTGGTTTCTGTTTCACATAATAACTTGCCACAAATGAAACACATTTAATTTCATGTGTGTGTGCAGTTATATAGGATTAAGGCTACATCCAACACGGTCTCTGGTTTTTATGCTCTACAATATTTGAAATCTACTCTCTGATTTAATTTTAAGTTTCTCTGGAATTTGTCTGTGTGTCATCAGCTGAAAGGGTGACTTCATGCCACAGCCCTGACTTCTCTTATTACCCCTGACTTGGTGCACAAGGCAGGACAAAATTACAGTCAACCTATGTCACAACAGACACTGGCTCTCCAAAGGACAAGTGTAGTCAAACATAATGGGGCAGGAATGCAGGACACTTAAAGAAAGATGAGTCAGAGCTCCATCCAGGAGGCAAAGAAAGACAGGATGTCAAAGGCAGCTTTGAATCAATTATCACTGGCTCCACAGATTCAGTACCAAGGGTGGCCTCAGTTCAAGGACAATAGGTGGTGACTGGCCAGGTGTCCTCTTAGAAAAAATGGGGGGTGACGGTTTGGGTGGATTTGATGCACAGCTGAGGTTGGGGCTGACTGGTTCCTGATAGTTCCTGCCATCAGGCAGGGCTGCCCAGGGACCTTCCCTTTGCAGCACCCTGCTTCCCCTTCATCAGGATTTGACACAGTTACTGCCTGTTCATTTGAACACCATTTATGTTTCCCCCTTGGGATGAAGATTTTTTTTCCTCTGGATGTATCACATAATGGTTAGGGTTTGATTCTATCTCAGTGCCAGGATAGACTTTTCCTGTTTGGTCCAGTCCCCCATTGGAGGGAATTAACAGATGACTAGGAATCAGTGTTGAAACACATTGAGCCATATTTGAACAACAAGGTGGGTTTGGAGGGAGTGGCTCTCAGAGTCCCTCCAGCAGGAAATCACTGTTAAATTCAATTTTGCTCATTCATTAGGCCTTGGGTATCTCATCTCCAAGCTGCAGCCTTTACTATTCTATGAAGAGTTAGACTTTTGCACAAATTTTATGAGTACAGGTGATCATATTTGAAAAAAAAAATATTTAGTCCCTGAATTTATGTATTTTTATTTTTTTATTTTCTTGACACTGAGGATTGAACCTAGGAGAGCTTTACCACTGAGCTACATCCTCAGCTTCTTTTCATTTTTATTAATTAATTATTTAGTTAATTATATTTTTCATATATTCAGTTTGGGTACCAAGGTTTGAACCCAGGGGAACTACACCACTGAGCTACATCTGGAGCCCATTTTTTAAAGTTTTTTTTTTTTTTTTTTTTTTTTTTTTTGAGACAGGTTCTCACTAAATTACTGAGACAGGCCTTGAATTTGAGATCCTTCTTCCTCAGCCTGCTAAATAGATGGCATTATGGGGAGTCCCTCCAGAAAGCACTCTAAGTCTGAATTTCAAATCAAAAGAGAGCTTTACTTACCTGACTAGGGACTGTCACCCACCACAGAGTCTCAAGCTCTGTGAGAGGAGAGCAGCTTCCTGATCCATCCAAAGACATTATAAGCACAATATCCACAAATCAGTGACTTGCTTATCCTCATGTAAGCTAGCCAATTATAGAAATTAAAACATTAATAAGTGGGGCCTCTGGGCTCTAGGCAGGATCAAAATTTTCCAGTCAGCAAGCCAGCTCGTTAGACTTGCAGTTCAGTTGAGCACGGTCCTGGGTTCAAGCAGGTGCTAGACAGTCACATCCTGAATTTGGGTGGGGGTCATCTTGATGAGAATCTACTTCAAAGTCATGTAGATGCACAATAGCATCAAACCCAGGATATAGCTCTCCATGACCACCAGTGCATCCTGAGTAGGGTACAATTTGTGGGGTACAAAGTACAGAAATGCAATTTTTTAAAATAAGAAAACAGCTGTCATTTCAGTTTCTCAGAAACAGCTCTTATAACAGTCTTTCATAGGAGGCAGCAAAATGGAGTCTCAGGCCTGCCTATGAGAGTTCTTGCTTTATAATTGTCTTATCTCACTTTTCAAGATTTTACATCCATCATCTGTATTTTTTACTAATCTGGAACCCATAACTGACAATCTTATTGATTGCATTTATCAATTACACACCACAGCAGATGGGATTAAAAGTGATCACCACCACACCCTGTTTTGAATTCCAATTTTGAAAAGATAGAGCATTTGCCAAGCATGCATGAGGCCCTGAGTTTGATCCCTAGCAACAATAAATAAAGAAATGAATAAATATATAAATAGATAGATAGACAGATAGATAGTTGAGAGAACTGTGTTCAAGTAAACTTGTAATTGTTTTTTTTTTCTTCTTAATCAATTAATCTGATTTTAGTTATGTTCAGGGCAATAATCCAAATGATAACTCTTTTTTTTTTTTGAGAGAGTGAGAGAGAGAGAGAGAGAGAGAGAGAGAGAGAGAGAGATAATTTTTTTAATATTTATGTTTTTATTTTTTGGCGGACACAACATCTTTATTTGTACATGATGCTGAGAATCGAACCCAGGGCCGCGTCCATGCCAGGTGAGCACTCTACCGCTTGAGCCACATCCCCATCCAAATGATAACTGTTGATGCTAAACATTTAGAATCGTCATGGTTAAAAATCTGTTGGGAATTTACGATAACCAGTTATTAACAAGGTGATTTGATTGGCATACATTTTAATATAGTGTCCAGAATTATGTCTAAAAACATGAGATTTTTTATGAATTTTTGCCATTTTAAAGCAAATATTAATAACATATGTAAATAAATATCACTTGAAAAAGTTATGTCATATTTGACAGGACTTCCCATCATATCAAATTAGGCTATTTGCCTTAATGTCTCTCTTCTAGAAATCCCTTGAGCAAATATGGAGTTCTCTAGAACATCCCAATGTTAGCTCAAGGTCAAATGCCAATATAGACTTTGATCATAGACAAGTTAGTCAATAATCTCAAAAGGTTTAAAGCACTTAATGAAATCTGGGGTCCCAGATCATTATAAAAGATAAGTCATTTAACCAGAGTGATGAAAGATATTTAAAGTGAATACAGAAGTTATGTCCTATGAAATAATACTTCAACTTTTAACAGAGGTGATTCAGTTTTGCTTTTCCCATGTAATCAGCAAAGTTGATAAAACCAACTTGAAGCCTAAAAGCTTACTCTCCCCTCCTCCAATACTGAGCATTGAACTAGGGGCTAACTGCCCGGTTCTCTTTGGTTTATTTTGAAACAGGCTTGCCAAATGGCCAAGTCTGGCCTGAATCTTGCCATCCTCCTTCCTCAGGCTCCTGAGAATATGGAATTACAGGCATGGCCCACCTCACCTTGCTTAAAAGAGCAGTTGTTTGAGAGATGTTCAACTGGAACATTCCACGTGGAAGCCATTACTGTTTTTAATTGTCTTCGGAATCATTGCCCACCAGTTTCAAAATGTGCTTGAGAATGAACCATAATAGACTCCACTGCAGTGCAGAAGAAAGGCTCTCCTGGAGTTTCTTGGAAGTTGCAGGTCCCATTCTGTGTTTTATTAATCTCTTGAGAGCCAATGATAAGAATCCTGTGATCTTTTTTGGAAAGTTAGGAGTTTAGAAGCCATTTTTTGGTGTAATGTTGTGGTTTTGGCAGAGTCCTCCTGAAAGTCTATTATCAAACTATCAAGCTCAAGGACCTTCTCCTGCATGGTCCCCTGCCCTCCACTTTTGTGAGATTTTGGTACATAAATTTCATTTTGATTCTGCAATCTTTCACAGTAGCATCATCAGCTGGGACACTGTGAACACGGAATATTCTAAGCCATTACATGGTCAGTCTTGGCTCCCTTGAGTTGTTTGAATCTGATGGCAATTACTTGGCATGCATGAGTCTGCTGGACTGTGTGTGTGTGTGTGTGTGTGTGTGTGTGTATGTATGTAGTATTGGGAATTATGTACCTGGGGCAGTTTACTACTGAGCTACACCCCCAACACTTTTTATATTTTTATTTGAGACAGTGTCTGACTATGTTGACCAGGCTGGCTTGGAATCTCTGATCCTCCTGCCTCAGTGTCCCAAGTTACCGGGATTGTAAGTGTGCACCTCAGTACCTGGCCATAGAGCATTTAAAACCCTCAGGAGATTACATTGCACCTTGGAACAAGTGCCATAACTAATAGGAGAATAATAGCCTCAGACTGCAAAATTCCTCTGGATGAATGTTATACCAATACCGAGACCCTTAAGTAACTCTCAGACCACACATTGCCATTCCAATTAAGCCTTTATTGCTGGCCAGCAGCAGACACTCTACTGTCTAAAAGCGAGATGGTCAGAGTAGCATACCACCTTCAGTTATGCTTCATATTTAAGCCAAAAAAAAACACAAAAGCGAGATCTGGGGCTCAAGCCAAGGTAAGCAAGCACACTTAATATGTAAAGAAGAGTAGTGTACTACAGTTTTATTGATGTTTTTTATATCAACCAAGTTTTAGACTCTGTAATGTGGAACAATACTCTAAAATAACAGTTGTTGTTTCACCAGAGGTGTAGAAACCTTCATTTGTCCAGCTAGTTGCTCTAGAGAATAAAACTTAACAGACACAATGTAATTAATATTTTAAGAAGTGTTTGTCATTTTAATATGTGAATCAAACTTTGGTTTATATCAGTACATTAATATTTGCTCTTAGGGAATAACCTTGAATACTTTTAACTATTTGTATTACAAATATAAACAACTTAGTTATAAAAAAAACTTTTTAATATTTCTCCTTTATTTATAGATGTTTACATTACTTACTTAGACCCTATTGTTTACTTAGATGTATTATAATTATGTTTTTCCACACAAAGACTTTCTTACCTGGAAACATGTTTTTTACTATATATATTTTTATCTTTTGAAGATTTTAATAATTTTTGATCCATGGATCCCTCTTTTTGTTTATACCTTAAAATAACCCTTATCAATTTCTGAATTTAGATAAATCAATCCATTTTAATAAGAGGAACTATATTTATAGTACTCTAATTGAAATGCAGTTGAAACCTCTTGACTATTTGAATATAGAATTATTCCCGCTGGGACTTTTCTGATTGGAGTGAGATGATATCTTAGAGTAGTTTTGATTTGCATTTCTCTGATTGCTAGAGATGATGAACATCTTTTCATATGTTTGTTGATTGATTGCATGTCCTCTTCTGAGAAATGCCTATTCAGGTCCTTGACCCATTTGTTGATTGGGTTACGTGTTTTTTGTTTGTTTGTTTGTTTTTTGTTTTGTTTTATGGTGCTTAGCTTTTTGAGTTTGTTATATACCTTAGATATTATTGCTGAACAGGTTGTTTTTTAGAGGTGAATCTGAGAAAATTAGATTAGAGTGAAGAAACCAGGAAGGAGAACATCAGGGACAAGAAGATCACAAAAGAAGTTATGGAGAAGACTTGGAGGAAAGAAAAAAAATATGTAAGATTCAAAGCCACAAGTGATTTAGCGAAAGCATCAGCAAACCCCTGCTACACACTGAACCACATCCAAACTCCCCTTTTTGTGGAGGGAGTGGGGATTTAACCCAGGGGTACTTTAACATTGAGCCACATCCCAAGTACATTTTATTTTTTATTTTGAGAGGGGTTATCACTAACTTGCTCAGGATGTCCGTGATCTTGCAATACTCTTGCCTCAGCTCCTGAGTTGGTGGAATTAGAGGTTGTGCCACTGTGTCCACTGCAATCCACCTTTTTTAAATCTACCCACCCCAAAATTTTATTCAGCAAAAGAACAAGGTACCCAAGTCACTTTTTCTTTTTCTCTTCTTCCCCCCCCCCTTTGGTACCAAGAGTAGAACCCAAGGACACTAAACCACTGAGCCACAGTTCTAGCATTTTTTTAAATTCAATAAATACAAGTTGGAGGAAATGAATACTTTAATTATACAACATGTCGGACAATTAGGCCTTTCCTATTAGTTCAGTTCCTGATTTCCTGAAGCTTATTGCTTTGAGGTAAGATGAAACATTGAACTTTTTCATTGAAAAATTAGTAGAGACACAATTCCCTTCATTATTGAAACCTAGGCACTGAATGAAATTTACCAGGTGCATTTTGCTAGTCTTATTTTTCTCTCAGAAATGCCCTTGTTGTCCCTAGGTGTGTAGGTCTTTTTGTGTCGACACCAAGCAGATGTCAGATCTATGGTGCTTCTAATTCTCAAGGCTGCTCTTCCTGGTTCTTTGGTCATCTTCTGTATTTGATGTCTCTGTTTGCTTCTGCCTCTTCACACACTTTTGTGCTATTGCATCTCTCATCTTGGCTTTGAGGCTGTAGGGTGTGGATCTTTTGACTCAATCAACCTTGGATTGAACATGGTTGAAAATAAGTTTATCTGTGCTGAATGTGTAGAGTCTTTTTTCTTGTCATTATTCTCTAAACAGCACAGTGTAAACTGCTATATAATATTCCCATTGTATTAAATGTTATAAGGAACCACAAGATGGTTTATAGCACACTGGAGGAAGTGCATAGGTTACATTCAGACTGTGCATCATTTATACATGGACCTTGGACTTGTGCAGAGTTTGGTATACAAAGGGGGGTGGGTGGTTCTGGAATCAATTCACTGTGGATACTGAATGAAGGCTCTACTTGGCCTTGGGCTAGAGAGAATAATTTTCACATATGTGTTTACTCTCTAGGTCACTTGAACCCTACATATTTTCACACATCAACCATCATTGGTTTTGTGGTGGGCACCAGGGATTAAACTCATGGGACTTGACCACTGAGCCACATCCCCAGGACAATTGTGAATATATTTTAGCGACAGGAACTCCCTGATGAGCTTAGTGCCTTGCCATTGTTTTGAATCTCTTATCTTCCTATCTCAGCCTCCTAAGTCACTGGGATTACAGGCATGTGCCACCGTGACTGGCAACCATGGTTCCTAGTATCAAAAACTAACCCAGGTACATTTAAGCAGAGAGAATGTACAGTAAGTATGTTGTAAAGCCCACAAGATTATTGGCAAAGTTAGGGCAATGCTGTGGAAGTGGTTAGGGACCAAGGGAACCTGGCTAGTGTTGGGATGGGTGAAGGTGTGACATCTGCAGTGGAGGGGAGAAATGAATCACATTCACACACTAATGCATTTTTCAATGCTTTATTCACTCAAATCACTCAATACAACTTCATTGTATAGGTTCTTAATCAAGAAAATGATAATCCTTAATGTTGGGCACTGCAATACACATAATCAATTCAAAACTAAAAATTCTAAGTTAACTCTGAGCACAGCAAACACTTAATCATGCCAGACTCATTACAGACATTCCCACTGCATGCTCCACTGAAGTGCCAGGTTTAGTACCTCAAGTCTTAGGTTTGAAGTCCAGCAGATGCTCACTCATTCAGACCACAGTGATCAGGCCAGGAACTGATGGAGGCTTCTCCTGGGCTGGATGTGACAGGTGGTTGAGCAGACAGTCTTAAGAGGAAGTCACCATTCTCACCAGGGTCAAGATGTGGCTGTAGAGTTTGAGAGCAGTGAGGATGATGCAGAGGATCAGGCAGACAATAACAAGAGTTAGGATATTAATGCAGGACCTCATCAGGCTCTCCAGCATGTGGCCATGAGTGCAACTGGCTGAATGTCTGTTCACTTGCTCCATCACTTTTACTAAATGTTGGGGCTCTGCTCACCTTTTAAGTCCTTATCAGCTACTACTCTGTTTCTTAGTGACATCTTACATTCAGGTCATGACCTCTTGTTTGACAATTTCTGCCCTGACCTCTCACCTCTGACTCCCATCAGGGTGAAGGCAAATGACCATAACTTCACTCTGTGTTTCCTCTGGGTTGTGGACAGAGACTTGTCTTTATCAGGATGTGCCTGATTTATACTAGAGGGCTCTGGAGGCTGAACCTTGTGGACCTGAGGGTTCATTTTCAACTGGAATTACTCAGGCTTAGGCCATTTTTAGGTTAAGGCCATCCTTACAGCTAGCCTGGACCACAGCTTGGAGCCCCCACAGACATCCAGATTAGGACCTGCTGCCAGGTGACATAGCACATTGGGGGCACAGGTAACACCTTAGGCATTAACCCCAAACCACATCAGGAGGCAGAAAAATACATTTGACTTTTTCATTCCTATCAACTGATGGTGGACCCTGCCTTACTTGGAGACTCCCATGTTTGGTGGGGAATTCACAAGGTCTCACTAAGTTGTTTAGGCCCTTGCTAAATCGCTAAGGATAGCTTTCAATTTGCAATCCTCCTGCCTCACTTTCCTGAGGGATTACATGCATACAGCAGTGTGCCTGGCTTACTTAACAGGAATATTTTAACTTTCAAATGACTAATAGGAAAGTTAAAAACAAAATGGTGAGAGTTACGCATGTCCAAAGTAAGAGGTTAAGAAATGCACAAAACCAGGAGAAGGAGACCAAGGCAACCAAATCACAAGTTACAAGGAAAAAGACAGAATCCAGAGTACTGGTATCAGAGCAGGGGGAGGTTCTGTTGAGCTTAAAATGCTCTTTGGTAACTGTAAAAATTTTCTAAATCCCAGAGGAAGCCCAAAGAAAAAAACAAAAATGACGGCATGTTCAAAAATGACAAAGAAGGAAATCCAAACTTATCCCAGAAGAAAACACCAACCCACAGAAACAGACTAGAGAGTAAGGGAGGAAAATGGAGAAAAAGATCTAAAGAGAAATCAGAAATAAAAACTAAAATCAAATAAGACCAGTCAGAAACAATTGTGTATCTTTCAATAAAAAACCTTGAATGTAAAGGGAATAAACTCCTGAAATTTAAGATGTAAAATGACTGAATGGATTTTCTTTTTTAATGGACTCAAACACCTGCTGTTAACAAGAAAGTCAATTCACCTCAAGAAACACACAGAGTGACAGTGAAGGGATGGAAAAGATATTGCACAGGAAGAAATCCAACCTAGAGCAGGAATGGCTAGACTCCTGTCAGATAAAATAGACTACAGATTAAAACACAATAAAAAGAGACAAGGTGGTCACACCATGATAAAGGGGTCAATTCAGCAACATAAGACAGCAATTGTACACATACATGTGCCCAACACCAGAGCACCCACATGTGCAAAGGGATATTACTGGAATGTAATGAAGAAGTTGACTACAACACAGTAAGAACAGTGGGTGGTTCAACTCCCCCTCTTTTTTTTTTTGAGAGAGAGAGAGAGAGAATTTTAATGTTTATTATTTAGTTGTTTGGTAGACACAATCTTTGTTTGTATGTGGTGCTGAGGATGGAATCCGGCCACATGCATGCCAGGCAAGTGCAATACTGCTGGAGCCACATCCCCAGCCCAGTCAACTCCCCTGTTCAGCACTGGACAGATCATCTCTGCACACAGTAGACATTTACAGACCATCCCACCCAACCACTGCAGAGCAAACATCCTTCTCAACAGCACATGACACATTCTCCATTTATTCTCAAAATAAATCTCCATATTTTAAAAAGAATGGAATCCATAGCAGGGGGAGCACCTGGACAGTTACAAAGCATGGGAATTCTTCAGCATGTTCCCCAACAACCAATGGGTCATTGAAGAAATCAAAACATTGTCATGTACGTAAGAAATAAGAAAAATAAATAAAAATAAAAAAGAAAGTGTAAATGCCTCCAGACCAATGAAAAGGGCCAAACAAGATATTCAAACCTGGGGATACAGCAAAAGCAATTCTAACTGGGAAGTCCTCAGCAAGAAATAGCTTCATTAGGAAAACAGATCTCAAATAAATGGCCCAATATTGCATCTCAAGGGACTGGAAAAAATAAAAGGATGGTTCATGCCCCAGTTAGTAAATTTGGGAGAAGGAATAAAATCATAAAGCTTCTCGAGTAGCTGGGATCCCAGGCATGTGCCACTGCAACTGGCTTTTCATACTTGTTTGTTATTGTTTTGGGGACCAGGCAGTGAACCCAAGGGTGCCACACCATTCAGCCCCATCCCCAGGTAGGATTTTCAAACATGGTCTCACAAACGTGCTTACAACCTCACTAAAATGCTGAGGCTGGCTTTGAACTCACCATCTTCCTGCCTCACCCCCTGAGCTGCTGGAACTACAGCTGAGCACCACCAAGCCAGCTTTTCCAGTACTTTTTGGAAGAGAATCTTTCAGGACATCAATTTGACCCACCTGTCCAGGCCAATTAAAGAATGCATTCCATTATATTCATGTGGGTTCTGGTCTTTCTTTTTGAATATTTCTAACAGGTAGATGCCACAGTCCAGCTGCAACAAACTAGCCAGGGGGTGATGAACAACTTGTGTACACTGACACAGCAGGAGTGGGAGCCCTTTATTGTAGGACAGGAGCGGTACTTATACATTCCACACAGCTTATCTAATTAACATAAACTAGATACAGCAGTCAACCAATAAGGAATCTCCACACTTAATGGCTCCCTGGTGTTACTTCATAAACCACTCCCTCTGGCAAAATTCCAGGCGCCATCCTGACTTGTTTGCAGACCTTAACATTAGCTACACCCTCTGGAAAAATATCAGGTGCCATCCTGACTTGTTTACAGACCTTAACATTCCCCCCTTTTGTTTAATTTAAATAATGACCATAGTGGTTTTTACACAAACACCACCAATAATCTGCTACAAGCAGAAGGGGAGGGTACAAAATGCCACAATACGAAGCCAACTGATGGCTCCATGCAAGAAGCCCTTGGAAAAATTATACCAGCAATGACACCATTAGCAAAGATACTGAGTTACAATTTGTTGTAGATTACAGTTTGTTGTCTCAGTCCAGGTAAAGCAGTGTCTCAATAGATTAACTCACAGTCCAGGTAAATCACAGTCCAGGTAATTTCCTCAGGCAGGTAGCTTAAATCACAGTCCAGGTAAGTTCTGCAGGCAGCTAGCTTGAATCACAATCCATGTAAGTTCTGCAGGCAGCTAGCCTGATCTGAAGTCTCGTCAGGTTCTCATCAACACTGGAAATTCTTCCACCTTCATCTTCACTGGCACTTGGAGGAATGTAAGAACTCCGGATGGCTAAAGAAAATCCTGTAGTATTCCAGCAGGCACTAAGAAAACAACCTTCTGAACAATTTAGTACATTATCTCAAGGTTTTTTACATTTGAAACAGGTCTTAATGGTTGTAGTTACTGGCCTTGGAAATGATCAAACTTCACAGGGCATCTTCTGCCTCCAGCGTCCTGGGCAGCCCCAGATGGCCCCGGGGAGAGTCCAGGACTCAAACTGCTTCTGGGCACAGGGAGCAAGAGATTGTGAGACTGTGCCTCCAGGTCAGGTCTAGATTTGGGTTTGCCTCAGTGGAAGAGCCACCTGCCGCCTCTTGGAAAGTACTTGCTGCACTGTGACCCACTTGCACACGTGGCATCGCCGCAACAATTCACGTACCCTCCAGCAAGGAAAAGTAATAGCATTTTGCTGCAATTTTTTTCCTGATAATCCTTCTTCTTCTGAACTTTCTTTTTCTTTCTGACTAGAATTCCTCGGCTCTTATCAACACATGCCCTAACTGCTCTTGGTTCCACTGGGGTGCCTCTTTCCATTATCAATTTACTTAACATCCCTTCCATATTTTCATCACAAAGACAATACAATATTTCAAGACAAAACAAGACACAAACATACTGTATCAATCTTCTGCATTTTCTCGAAATGGCCATTTTTCCTCTCGCCTTATCTGCCTGGGGACAAGCAGATTTGCTCTTGTCCTATCTACGGACGGGCAGCTTTTTTTTTGTCATTTACCCCCAAGTGTCCTGGGGTTCCCGTACGGGCCACCATTTGCCACAGTCTGGCTGCAGCAAACTATCAGTGGGGGGGGGGTGTGACAAACAACTTGTGTACACTGATACAGCAAGAGTTGGAGCCCTTTATTGTAGGACAGGAGCAGTATTTATACATTCCACACAGCTTATCTAATTAACATAAACTAGATACAGCAGTCAACTAATAAGGAATCTCCACACTTAATGGCTCGCTGGTGTTACTTCATAAACCACTCCCTCTGGCAAAATGCCAGGCACCATCCTGACTTGTTTACAGAACTTAACATTAAACACTCCCTCTGGCAAAATGCCAGGCGCCATCCTGACTTGTTTACAGACCTTAACAGATAGACAGCTCTACTCCAATTAAACCTTCCCAATGTGGTCACATCATTATTCAATTTATTTCTTTGTTTACTTATCTCTGTGATGCCTTGGATGGAACCCAGGCCCTTCCACATGCTAGCAAGTGCTCCACCACTGAGAAATGTCCCCAGCTCCCTGAGTTAGCTTTGATGAAGTTCACTCATTTCTCTAGAATAGCATGGTTTCTGGGTTTTCTAAATTGTGGAGGTAAAATTGGCCAGTGTTAAGGAAGGGGCTGTAGAGTCTTTGGATACAGGTGCACAAAGGACTCTGCATCTTTCAGTGGCCAAGGAGTGAAACCCAGTCCCCACTTCCTGACCCGGCCACCCTTACAAACCAGGTCCTCTTTTTTATGACATCCTACAGTTGTGTGCTCACTCAAAACACAAATTAAGCTAGAATCAAAAGATGCATTAGGCCTGAGATTTTGGGAATCATTTGTTATTTTTTTAATATTTTATTTTAAATTTTAATTGTAGTTAAACCCAATACCTTTATTTATTTTTTATGGGGTGCTGAGGATTGAACCCAGGGCTTTGCAAGTGCTAGAGGAGTGCTCTACCACTGAGCCACAACCCCAGGCCCCCTCCATCATTTGTTACTAATAAGCCTGGCTTATTCTGACTAGAATGTACCTAGGATTAGACACTGCTATTGCTGCTGTCAGCACTGACTCTCACACCATGAAGACCACAAGGGGAGTGTGAATGTCACATGTCATCACACTTCACAAGTGAGCTGCAAATGTAGGAACGTAACCTTCATTTACTTGTACATTTTTTTCTAAGAATATCTCTTTGGCAGACCTTATTTGTACCTAGAACTCAAGTTGGAAGTGAGTCTGAGAAATGTAATTTTATCTTTTCAATTCCTTCAAACAGGAGGGTGGAGTGGAATTGGAAGGGGTACCAGTAATCTACCCATAATGCAAGTTCTTTAAATGCAGGGGTAGTTTTGCTAATTATGCTTATATGTTTTGTATCCAGTTTGGGACCTGACATTAGTGGTTGTCAAAAAATATTTCTTGAAATAATCTGAATTTATGAACCAATCCTAAGTGTTTTTTTTTTCTTACTCAAGTGAAATAATAGTATGTGCTAAAACTATTGGCTGCTAAAGATTTGAGAGTTCTGAAAGTACTCTGGACTATGAGAAGGAAATAGCAGAAGGCACCAATACAAAGGGGTGGATGTGGGCAGAAAAGAAAATAGCATACCAAACATTTAGAGAATACCTTGTAAGTTAAGTTGATTCAACTGCAAATAAAACTCAAAATGACAGTGGCTTAAATATGACAGGAGCTCATTGTTTCCTTAAAGACAGCAGGTAAACAGCCTGGAGCTCTGCCATGGGAGCTCCTTGACCCTCAGGAACTCATGCACTGTTATGCCATCATCTTTACTGTGTGGTTTTGACCAGATGGTTAAAGATAGCTGCTTGTGCTCCAGCCACCATTTCTCAATTTTAGTCAGCGAGAAGATGGTTGGAAGAAAAGTATGCTCCCTCCTTTCAACACATTTCCTAGAAGATGCACACTCCTCTTTTATTTAAATATCATTTAAATTAATGTGCAATGTGAACAGACGTGATGAGGCCTGGTCCACAGAGACTGTCCTTATTTGATCCTCTTCATTTCTGGCATCTTCTGGTCAGATATTGA
The DNA here is from genome assembly GCF_021218885.2 of Marmota monax. Classification (NCBI taxonomy): domain Eukaryota; kingdom Metazoa; phylum Chordata; class Mammalia; order Rodentia; family Sciuridae; genus Marmota; species Marmota monax. The sequence goes on along the minus strand of NW_026694914.1, from coordinate 105,466 downwards.
CATCAAGGGAAACATAGGATATCACATATTGGAGGACAGTGCCTCTACTAGCCTGGATCCCTAGGTGAATATGAAGCAAAGAGGTAGCTAGGTTGTCTGTGAGAGCTCTTACAACTCTGCAGCCTGGGTAGAGCGGACTTGCTCCTTTAGGGGAGAGACCCTCCCACCTTGGTGTCCAGGCTTGCCAGGTTTCTGTTCTCGCGACTAAAAGGCTCAGGGGTCACTCCAGTTAAACTGGGCTAACTGGGCTGCATGAAATAACCACAAAAGAGACACAAATACCTTTTTCTTTGGGGTTGCTGTGACAGCTCCTCTGACCTTAAGGGTCCACAGAAAGAGAGAGAGAGAGCACGTGCTGATCCCTTTTATTGAGGAGAAGCTATTCAAATGAGGCAAGGGGTCAGGTTTCAGGAGGCTGAGTCTATCTTCATGATGTCCACTGTCAGCAGGTTGACTGACACCTGGGTAGGCCACACCCAAGGGCACTGTAAGAGGAGGGGACATAACAAGGCACTTCCATGGAAGATTCTATCCTAAACAGGGCAAGGGGTTATATTACAAAGGAACAGGTGAGCATAGCTTCACCCATGTGGTTGTAGCAAGACACACCCATTTCTGTGACAGAGCGCCTCAGCACCCAGCTGGGGAGTGTAACTCAGTCACCCATAAAGTTGGCCTCCCACATATTCTCCCTTTCTTAATATAAAAAAAAAGAATGTAACTGGGAAATTTTCTTTCAGTCACATGGCTCTTAGTCCAAGGTCATCACAATCCGCTATTGAAACACAAAAAGAATTAGTAGAAAACATATTATCTTCATAACACTCAACACAATAATCTGGATTATTATTACCTTGCCAAATACTCATCAGAAGATTTTTAATCTTTTCCCAATTTTATTGGGACACATTGTTTTTGGCCATAGTAACAGACATTTTCATTGCCATGGCATTTTGGCCTCTCCATAAATCATAGAACAAAGGGCTCACTCACATTATTCATTACATTGTCTTCTAGAACATCATTACTTAGTTTTCATCCTTCCATCAGCACTTATCTGACCATGAAGGAAGTTGGATGTAATTTAAGTCAAACATTAAGAAAATCCATACAATGTAAGTTTTAAGACATAGCCACAAAGGCCGAAATTGAATAAGCAAGGAATAATATTTAAAGTAGTCACTTTAGGGATAATGAGACCAGCAGTTTGTCTAGGTCTGGTTAATAGACATACATCTGTTTCAAAGCCTGAATATTAACTTTAGCACATTAAAGTTCTGAAATATTAGCTGGCAATAATTAATGAGGCAATAATTTGTATTCTTATAGTCTACAGGATATTTATCATTTTTTCTCTTCACTCTCATATTTAAGGAGTTAATTAGGTCTGTCAGTAATACAAATACCATTGGAAAAATCTATTTTAATAATCTTTCCAACAATTGTCCATAAAGGTAAATGTAGTCTTAGTCACTAAAGTCCAGCATAATTGGCTGGCTTGGGTTTTTTATCTGCTGTCTAGCATAAGTTTCTGTCACTGGTGTGGTCAATTTGTTGCTCGGCTATTTGGCTACCTCAGTCATGGGAGCTGGTGATAACTGGCTGGTGACAAACCTCAAGTAAATGTCCAGTAGCTCAGTTTCTTTTTGGAATGTACACAACTGTTATAAGGTTTGAGTGGGGCATGCCTGTAAATCTACATAAGCAAGATAATACCCATAAGCCAATCATCTTCTGCCTAATGTAACCATACTGTGAGGAAACTCTATATGCTCATAGCTGTTAGTTGCAACTGAAGGCTATTCTAACATTTTCTCCTCTTTTCTTAAATTTATTATCAAAGGAGAACCCTGATGAGAAAAAAAAAAGGGAAAAGGAAAAGCATAGAAAAAAAATGAGAACCAAGAAAGAGAAAAGCATCCAGACATGGCCCATTCTTGTAGCGGCATTTGTCTCCTGCTATGTTGAGCAGGCAGTCACTGTTGACTAGTCCACCAGGTGACCAGCATGCTGGTTTTATTAGAGAGATTCCTGGCATAGAAGTTAACTAGTGAGATCAAAATAAAACACACAGCCTATGTATGTCTTTTCCTATCAAATGCGTCTCCTGTAGGCAGCATATTGTTGGGTCTTGTTTTGTGATCCATTCTACTAGCCTGTGTCTCTTAATTGGTGAGTTTAAGCCATTAATATTTAGGGTTATTATTGAGATATGGGTTGTTCTTCCAGCCATATTTGTTTATTTCTGTTACTAAACATTGTTTGTTTTCCTCTTTGATTGTTTCCCCCCCCCCTTTACTGTCCTACCTCCCACTGTTGGTTTTCATTGTTATTTTCCATTTCCTCTTCCTGTAATACTTTGGCTAGGATGTTTTGAAGAGATGGTTTTCTAGCTGCGAATTCTTTAAACTTTTGTTTATCGTGGAAGGTTTTAATTTCATTCTCCATCCTGAAGCTTAATTTCGCTGGATACACAATTCTTGGTTGGAACCCATTATCTTTCAGTGTTTGAAATATGTTATTCCAGGATCTTCTAGCTTTCAGAGTCTGTGTTGAAAGATCAGCTGTTATCCTGATTGGCTTGCCCCTAAATGTAATCTGCTTCCTTTCTCTTGTAGCTTTTAAAATTCTCTCCTTATTCTGTATGTTGGGCATCTTCATTATAATGTGTCTAGGTGTGGATCTCTTATGATTTTGCACATTCGGCGTCCTGTAGGCTTCTAGGATTTGGGATTCTGTCTCATTCTTCAAGTCTGGGAAGTTTTCTTGTATTATTTCATTGAATAGACTGCTCATTCCTTTGGTTTGGAGCTCTGTACCTTCGTGTATCCCAATGACTCTTAAGTTTGGTCTCTTAATGTTATCCCATATTTCTTGGATGTTCTGCTCATGGTTTCTTAACAGTCTTGCTGAGCTGTCTATGTTCTTTTCCAGTTGAAATACTTTGTCTTCATTGTCTGATGTTCTATCTTCTAAGTGTTCTATTCTGTTGGTAGTATTCTCCATTGAGTTTTTAAGTTGGTTTATTGCTTCCTGCATTTCTAGGATTTCTGATTGCTTGTTTTTTATAACCTCTATCTCCCTGTATAGTTGATCCTTTGCTTCCTGGATTTGTTTGCGTAATTCGTTGTCGAAGTGATCTTTCATTGTCTGATTTTGCTGTTTAATGTCTTCCTTGATACTCCAGATCATCTGAAGCATGTATATCCTGAATTCTTTATCTGACATTCCATCTGCTGCAGCTGTTACCTCTTCTAAAGTTGCGTTGACCTGCATTGCTTGTGGTCCTTTCTTTCCTTGTCTTTTCATACTGCTTGCGTATCTTTCCTGCAGGTGCGGGCGGCGGCTCTGCTCTCTCCTTATTCCAATTGGGGTGTCGTGGCTACCACACCGGCAGGTCACTGGGCCTGTTCTGGGAGCTGGTGGCGGCTCTGTTCTGCCCCTACTCCAATTGGGGTGACGTGTCTGTCGTACCAGCAGGCCACTGGGCCTGTCCTGCTGGTCGGTCGCAGATCTGCCCACTTTTCGGGCACGAGTGGAGGCTCTGCTTTGCCCCTACTCCAATTGGGGTGTCGTGACTACCCCACCTGCAGGATGCTGGGTCTGTTCCTGGCAAGGGAGGCGACTCTGCTCTGTCACTACTCCAATTAGGGTGGTGTTTGTACCCCGCCGGCAGGCTCCTGGGCCTGATCCGCCGGTCTGTTGTAGGTCTGCCTACCTTGAAGGCGCGGGCGGCGGATCTGCCCTGCCCCTCCTACCACGCCTGCGGACCCCTGGGCCTGATCTGCAGGTTGATCACTGGTCTGCTCACCCTGCGGGCACGGGTGGCGGTTCCGCTCCACCCCCACTCCAATTGGGGTCACGTGACCACCACACCGGCAGGGCCTGATCCGGGCGTGGGATAAGGATCTGCACTGCCCCTACTCGAGTTGGGGTGACGTGTGTACCACACTGGCAGGCCACTGGGCCTGACCCGCCAGGCTGTCACAGGTCTGTTTACCTTGCAAGCGCGAAGGGCGGCTCTGCCCTGCCCCTCCTACCACGCCCATGTACTACTGGGTCGTGGGTCTGCCCACCTGGCGGGTTTGGGTGGCGGCTCCGCTCCGCCCCCTCTCCAATTGGGGTCACGCGGTCACCACGCTGGCGAGCCGCTGGGCCTGCTCCGGGGGCTGGCGGCGGCCCGGCTCCTTCCCTCTGGCTCGAGGACAAATTGAGGAGACTCGGGTGACTGAGCCTCACCCCCCTTACCAGGAGACCAACTGCTTATGTCACCGCTGGTATTGATGAAGATCTCTCCTCCACCGCTTTCTGCTGACATCAGATCTCTGCCATGTTGGTATCCTATGCGAATGGCAGCATTTCGTTCCCCTTGCCAGGCAACCCAAGCAATGGGTGAGTCCTGACCTGCCCTCAGCAGGACCCGGACCGAGACACAGTTTCCGCGGGCTCCCAGCCCCGGTCCAGGGAAGTTCCGGGAGCCGGAACTCGGCCGCTCCGTGCTCGGTGTAAGCTCCTATAAGTGTAGGCTCCAAGAAGCAGCCCCCGCGGGCTCAGTTCCGGGAGCCGGAATTCGGCCGCTTAGTGTTTGGTGTATGCTCTGATAGTAGCAGGGTCCAAGAAGCAGCCTCTGCGGGCTCCGCAGCCCTGAGCCAGGGCGGTTCCGGGACGGTTCCGGGAGCCGGAACTCGGCCGCTCTGTGCTCGGTGTAAGCTCCTACAAGTGTAAGCTCCAAGAAGCAGTCCCCACGGGCTCAGTTCCGGGAGCCGGAACTCGGCCTCTTGGTGTTTCGTGTTTGCTCTGATATTAGCAGGGTCCAAGAAGCAGCCTCCGCAGGCTCCGCAGCCCGGAGCCAGGGCGGTTCCGGGACGGCTCCGGGAGCCGGGACTCGGCCGCCCCGCGCTCCGTGTTCACTCCGATAAGATCAGATTTTAAGAAGCCCCCAGGCGCTGAACCCTAGCAATCTGTCTGCAAGCCGCAGGCGAATTGCAGCCTGAAATTACCTGTTCTATGGCTGAATGAGCTGCGGTCAGTCAAAAACAGGTGTGGTGACGTCAGTTTACCAACATGGTGGCTGCTGGCCTCCTCTGTGGTCTGACCGGTGTGGAGAACCGAGATGGACCGCTTCCTTCCCCGTCTCGAACCCAGAATTCAGCCCTGAGTGCGGTGCTTGCGCGTCTGGCAGAAACTGCAGCGCTGTATCCCTGCGTCGCTATCTCCTCGTAAACATGACCTCGTAAACAAACCATGTTTAATAACAGAAGTAAACAAATATGGCTGGAAGAACAACCCATATCTCAATAATAACCCTAAATGTTAATGGCTTAAACTCACCAATTAAGAGACACAGGCTAGTAGAATGGATCACAAAACAAGACCCAACAATATGCTGCCTACAGGAGACACATTTGATAGGAAAAGACATACATAGGCTGAAGGTGAAAGGTTGGGAAAAATCATATCACTCATATGGACTTCGGAAACAAGCAGGCGTGTCCATACTCATATCAAATAAAATAGATTTCAAGCCAAAGTTAATCAAAAGAGATAAAGAGGGACACTACATACTGCTTAAGGGAACCATACACCAACAAGACATAACAATCATAAATATTTATGCCCCAAACAATGGTGCAGCTATGTTCGTCAAACAAACTCTTCTCAAGTTCAAGAGTCTAATAGACCACCACACCATAATCATGGGAGACTTCAACACACCTCTCTCGCCACTGGACAGATCTTCCAAACAAAAGTTGAATAAGGAAACTATAGAACTCAATAACACTATTAATAACCTAGACCTAATTGACATATATAGAGTATACCACCCAACATCAAGCAGTTACACTTTTTTCTCAGCAGCACATGGATCCTTCTCAAAAATAGATCATATATTATGTCACAGGGCAACTCTTAGACAATATAAAGGAGTAGAGATATTACCATGCATCTTATCTGATCATAATGGAATGAAACTGAAAATCAACGATAAAAGAAGGAAGGAAAAAGCATACATCACTTGGAGAATGAACAATAGGTTACTGAATGATCAATGGGTTATAGAAGACATCAAGGAGGAAATTAAAAAATTCTTAGAGATAAATGAAAACACAGACACAACATATCGGAATCTATGGGACACATTGAAAGCAGTTCTAAGAGGAAAATTCATTGCTTGGAGTTCATTCCTTAAAAAAAGAAAAAACCAACAAATAAATGATCTCATACTTCATCTCAAAATCCTTGAAAAAGAAGAGCAAAACAACAGCAAAAGAAGTAGAAGGCAAGAAATAATGAAAATCAGAGCTGAAATTAATGAAATCGAAACAAAAGAAACAATTGAAAAAATTGACAAAACTAAAAGTTGGTTCTTTGAAAAAATAAACAAAATCGACAGACCCTTAGCGATGCTAGTGAAGAGAAGAAGAGAGAGAACTCAAATTACTAGCATACGGGATGAAAAAGGCAATATCACAACAGACACTTCAGAAATACAGAAGATAATCAAAAACTATTTTGAATCCTTATACTCCAATAAATTAGAAGATAGTGAAGGCATAGATAAATTTCTTAAGTCATATGATCTGCCCAGATTGAGTCAGGAGGATATAGAAAACCTAAACAGACCAATATCAATTGAGGAGATAGAAGAAACCATCAAAAGACTACCAACTAAGAAAAGCCCAGGTCCCGATGGGTATACAGCAGAATTTTACAAAACCTTTAAAGAAGAACTAATACCAATACTTTTCAAGCTACTTCAGGAAATAGAAAAGGAGGGAGAACTTCCAAATTCATTCTATGAGGCCAACATCACCCTGATACCTAAACCAGACAAAGACACTTCAAAGAAAGAAAACTACAGACCAATATCTCTAATGAACCTAGATGCAAAAATCCTCAATAAAATTCTGGCGAATCGGATACAAAAACATATCAAAAAAATTGTACACCATGATCAAGTAGGATTCATCCCTGGGATGCAAGGCTGGTTCAATATACGGAAATCAATAAATGTTATTCACCACATCAATAGACTTAAAAATAAGAACCATATGATCATCTCGATAGATGCGGAAAAAGCATTTGACAAAGTACAGCATCCCTTTATGTTCAAAACTCTAGAAAAACTAGGGATAACAGGAACATACCTCAATATTGTAAAAGCAATCTATGCTAAGCCTCAGGCTAGCATTATTCTGAATGGAGAAAAGCTGAAGGCATTCCCTCTAAAATCTGGAACAAGACAGGGATGCCCTCTCTCTCCACTTCTCTTCAACATAGTTCTCGAAACACTGGCCAGAGCAATTAGACAGACGAAAGAAATTAAAGGCATAAAAATAGGAAAAGAAGAAATTAAATTATCACTATTTGCAGATGATATGATTCTATATCTAGCAGACCCAAAAGGCTCTACAAAGAAACTATTAGAGCTAATAAATGAATTCAGCAAAGTGGCAGGATTTAAAATCAACATGCATAAATCAAAGGCATTCCTGTATATCAGCGACAAATCCTCTGAAATGGAAATGAGGACAACCACTCCATTCAAAATATCTTCAAAAAAAATAAAATACTTGGGAATCAACCTAACAAAAGAGGTGAAAGACTTATACAATGAAAACTACAGAACCCTAAAGAGAGAAATAGAAGAAGATCTTAGAAGATGGAAAAATATACCCTGTTCATGGATAGGCAGAACTAACATCATCAAAATGGCAATATTACCAAAAGTTCTCTATAGGTTTAATGCAATGCCAATCAAAATCCCAACGGCGTTTCTTGTAGAAATAGAGAAAGCAATCATGAAATTCATATGGAAAAATAAAAGACCCAGAATAGCAAAAACAATGCTAAGCAGGAAGTGTGAATCAGGTGGTATAGCGATACCAGACTTCAAACTATACTACAGAGCAATAGTAACAAAAACAGCATGGTACTGGTACCAAAACAGGCAGGTGGACCAATGGTACAGAATAGAGGACACAGAAACCAATCCACAAAACTACAACTATCTTATATTTGATAAAGGGGCTAAAAGCATGCAATGGAGGAAGGATAGCATCTTCAACAAATGGTGCTGGGAAAATTGGAAATCCATATGCAACAAAATGAAACTGAATCCCTTTCTCTCGCCATGCACAAAAGTGAATTCAAAATGGATCAAGGAGCTTGATATCAAATCAGAGACGTGCCGTCTGATAGAAGAAAAAGTTGGCTACGATCTACATACTGTGGGGTCGGGCTCCAAATTCCTCCATAGGACACCCATAGCACAAAAGTTAATAACTAGAATCAACAAATGGGACTTACTCAAACTAAAAAGTTTTTTCTCAGCAAAAGAAACAATAAGAGAAGTAAATAGGGAGCCTACACCCTGGGAACAAATCTTTACTCCTCACACTTCAGATAGAGCCCTAATATCCAGAGTATACAAAGAACTCAAAAAATTAGACAATAAGAGAACAAACAACCCAATCAACAAATGGGCCAAGGACCTGAACAGACACTTCTCAGAGGAGGACATACAGTCAATCAACAAGTACATGAAAAAATGCTCAACATCTCTAGCTGTCAGAGAAATGCAAATCAAAACCACCCTAAGATACCATCTCACTCCAGTAAGATTGGCAGCCATTAGGAAGTCAAACAACAACAAGTGCTGGCGAGGATGTGGGGAAAAGGGTACACTTGTACATTGCTGGTGGGACTGCAGATTGGTGCAGCCAATTTGGAAAGCAGTATGGAGAGTTCTTGGAAAGCTGGGAATGGAGCCACCATTTGACCCAGCTATTCCCCTTCTTGGTCTATTCCCTAAAGACCTAAAAAGAGCATGCTACAGGGACACTGCTACATCGATGTTCATAGCAGCACAGTTCACAATAGCAAGACTGTGGAACCAACCTAGATGCCCTTCAATAGACGAATGGATAAAAAAAATGTGGCATTTATACACAATGGAGTATTACTCTGCATTAAAAAATGACAAAATCATAGAATTTACAGGGAAATGGATGGCATTAGAGCAGATTATGCTAAGTGAAGCTAGCCAATCCCTAAAAAACAAATGCCAAATGTCTTCTTTGATATAAGGAAAGTAACTAAGAACAGAGTAGGGACGAAGAACAGGAGAAGAAGATTAACATTTAACAGGGATGAGAGGTGGGAGGGAAAGGGAGAGAGAAGGTAAATTGCACGGTAATGGAAGGAGACCCTCAGGGTTATACAGTGGAGGGGGTAGAGAGAGAGGAGGGGAGGGGAGGGGAGAGGTGGGGAGGGGGGAGGGTGGATGATGGGAAAGGCAGCGGAGCACAACAGACACTAGTATGGCAATTTGTAAATCAATGGATGTGTAACTGATGTGAATCTGCAATCTGTGTATGGGGTGAAGGTGGGAGTTCATAACCCACTAGAATCAAAGTGTGGAATATGATATGTCAAGAAATTTGTAATGTTTTGAACAACCCACAATAAAAAATTAAAAAAAAAAAATAAAAAAAAAAAAATAAAACACACAGACTCAATTACCTTTTTCTATGACCAGGTCCGAGACGGCTCTCACCTCGAACCACCCAGTGGGGCAGCAAGTCTTACTCAGGGCTAGCAGGAGAGAGAGAGAGAGCAAGCCAGGGAGTGGCCTTTTATTGGGGAACAAGAAATTTAGGGGAAAATTTCATCCAATGAAGGTCAAGGGGGGCAGCATTCCAAGGTCAGGGTCAGTGATTGGCCTAAGGGTCAGTGGTCAGTCACACCCCCACAGGGACAGGCTCTCGCACCTGGAGAGGGTGGGGAAAGCTCCAACACAGTTTGGCCAGAGCACCTCACACCCAATTCGGGAGGTGCCCAATCACGTGAGAGAATGGCTTCCCACAGACTAGGTCTCTGTCACTAGGGTTCTGATCTGAGCTGGATGTGGGGAGCAAAGCAGCCATGGGGCAGGAGACCTCTCTCAGAAGGGGAGAAGAATTAGGCCTTTGCACCAGTGGGGGGGTGAGGTTCTTTGCCTCACCTCTGTTGGCCCCCAAATTTTCTCCTGATGGCCCCTCTGCGACTGTGCCTGTCTTAGGTTGTCCCTCCCTTGAGGAATCTTACCCGTCATTGACTAACCAGCCATCCTCCGGGGCCAAACAGGGTGATGTGGAGTGTGCATGGCATCATCCCCAAGAGGGCTCTCTGTCTCCTTGATAGATAATGCCCCGTGGCCTCCATGCCAGCATTTACCCTAGGATCAGCAAATTTAGGTTTCTTCTCCATAGAGGGCCCAGCTCACAGCACTGGGCTGGTGGGGATGCCTTCAGGAAGGAAGGAGACAGGTCATAGACAGACAAACAGTAATATAGTAACAAGGCTGAGAGAGACAGATGAAGAGGAGATCCCTCATACAGAACTGGCCCTTAATTGGTGTTACTCACATCTGGTCCATAGCTGCCATCCATATGGATGCGGAACAATCCATTATCTCAACACTGTCTTTTTCTCAAAAGATACTTCCAGACAGTCTGTTTACCATAGAATCAATATATAGGTATAACTGACCATTACAGTCAGGACAATTAATCTAGTTTCATGGGTGGACTTTCCAGTCCACACTGCAAGACACATTAAAGGTGGACCTGGGAAATGGGTCCATACATGTCTTTTCATAAATTTTATTTACCTGACAATCTTGTGAAGCTGCATGGCTATAAACTCTGTAGCTGGAAATTTACCTTCCTGTGCCAGGTTTCTCAATCATTATAATGATGACTGGTTTAAACTCTCCTTTGATATCTGATTTAACTTACTGAATCATGTTCAGTAACATTAAGACTCTTCATATTACAATTTAAGAAAAAAACTTTTAAATTATTTTGTAAAATTTAGTGTCTCTCTGGGATCCTGTATTCCCCCTTTTCCTTATTTAGTAAAATTGAGTAAAGGCTTGGCATAAGTCATAGTATTATTAGTTTAAGTTATAGATAATAGTACAAGTATTTAAATGATTAAAAATAGATTTACCTTTTATTGATTATTAATTTTTTTTAATATAGACTAGTCGATCCATCCTAACAATTTAGAAAGTATCTTCAATCTTTTTGAGAGAAAAGTTAAGGGTCAGGTTGGTATGAGGGGGTGGTGAGCCTTTCTCAGAAACACCCTTGTGTGGGAAAGTAAAGCTTTTCCTAAGATGGCAGCTGTCAGTTAAGATGGCCATCCAGGTACTGAGCATGGAATTTATATTCCCTCTTTTCTTTTGGGTGTGGGGGGGGGGCTCATAGGGAACAGGAATGTAGGTCAATCTTCTCTAACTGCTTCCTGCTGGGAAGGGGCAGGGTTTGAATCATTGGGACAATGAGGGAGGTTGAGTGGTAGTGGAATGTGTCCCAGGTGGCCCAGTTTTGGTGAGGGATTGGTATTCCTTCAGCAGAGGAGAGCTGTGTTTTCCTATGTTCAAGGTCTTGTTGGAGTTGTTTTATCTTGTCCTTTACTATACCAGATTGATTGATATGTTAGTAGCATTCCTCCAGTAGGTTCAGACAAATCCACCTTTCTTGGCCATAAAAAGGTCAAGGCCCCTTGGATTCTTCAGAGCCACAGCAGCTAAAGAATCAAGCTGCCATTGAATGGCTAGTATGGTTTGCGCAAGTTGCTGTAAGTCTCCTGGAAATTGGAATGGTAATCCCTGGTGGTAGCACCTGTGGGAGGTGAGTGCAGAGTGAGGGAGGAGGGCAAAAATGAAAAAAGGAAGGATAGCACTCATGGTTCTGCAGTGTTCTTGTGGTCCTCAGAGACCAAAGGAAGATTGGGGGTTCTGGCCTTGGAGAGACACAGAGAGGGCAGAGAGGACTGTCTTGAATGGGGGTTAGAAACTCGATATGGAATGCCCTCAAGGTGGGCCACCAAACAAGTGGTAAGAATGACCCAATAGGGTCCAGTCCATTTTGCAGAGAATTGAGAGGAGGAGGCAGGTTTTTTGAGGGTGGTAAAAGTACCAGGTCACCAGGAGACAGAGTGGGAGAAAGAGAAGAGGCAGAATTGGCTTTGCCAGAACAACATCCCTGTGTTGACAAAGAAGGTTCCTAATGTATGCAAGAAGGGGCCAGAAAAGATGAGGAGCAAGGGGTAGTGGAGAATCAAGGGTTTTTAGCTGAGCAGGGAGGTGGGCTGTCCATATAAAAGCTCAAAGGGGAGATTTTCAGTGGCTTTGGGAGGGCCTGTGACAGAGGAAAAGCCAAGGAAGGAGTTTAGCCCAATGTAAATGTAATTCAAGGGACAGTAGACAATAAGGGAGGCTCCCTTTACCAATGTGAAGACTCTGATGAGGGCAAGAAGTTCAGCCTGCTGATATTGGGAGTGGAGGCTCTTACACAACCGAGGCTAGAGAGACTATTGCCTACCCTGTTCCATGAATTCCCTCCTGAAGGAAGGGGGGCCATCTTTAAACCAAAACTCAGAGTGAAGTTGCCAAGGGGAAGGGATGGGGAGGTCGAGAATCGTGGTGCTGGGCCAAGATCTAAGTTAATTTTTGTGTCTCAAGAGGAGACTTGTCACTGCCATCTCTAGGGGGTAGACTTGTGAGGAGGAGGGGAGGAGAAGGGTAGAATCACTTCCCCAAGGGAACCGGTGTGTGGATAAAGAAGAAGAGCACTAGGTGAATGGAAGAAGGTGTGTGGTCATTGTCCTGGTGAGAAAAGTTTTTGGGAACAAGTCTGCTCTTCAAAGAGAGGGACAGCATCAGCAAGGAGGGAGAGCAGGTGTTGTGATTGGGCAGAAAATGGAGGAGGTTTTGAGACAGATGTGAACGGGCTCATGGTGTGAGGTGATAGAAGGACTGGGAATGTCCACCTCAGCAGTGGGTCATGGGAAGGCACTGGCCAACAGAATAGGAGATGGTCCTAAGGTAAGGGTGAGGGTCAGAGGAGCAGCAGGTGAGTCTGCATGGAAGCGTCTATGAGGGGAGAAGGAGAGCATAGCCCCCAACTTTGTGAGGATGTCCCTTCCCATAAGGGGAACAGGACACTGTGGAATGACCAAAAAGGAATGAGTAAAAATTAGAGAACCACAAGCACAAACAAGGCTAGGTGACTGTAAGGGTTGGTAGTCGGCCCCCAGAACACCTTGAGGACTGAATATGTAGCCCGGTGTCTAGGAGGTAGGAGACGGGCCTACCTGACATGTGCAGTGTTACCCTGTTTTTCCATGGAGTGATGGTAGTGGTTGGGTGATGAGGACCTGGATCTTTTCAGTCCTCTGCAGCCAGTCCTAAGAGTTGAAAAGGGGAACTGAAGGGACAGATGTCTGGGGAGCACCCATGTGCTCGGGGAATGTGAACAGCCCAGTGTCCCTCTTGATGACATTCAGGACAAAAATCCAGAAATTATGAGGCTTGGGACATATACAAGCCCAGTGACCCATCTGACCACATTTAAAACATAGTCTGATTGGTCCTGAGGGACCATCCCATGGGCCAGTGATACCAGGGACAGATGGCTTGAGCGAGCATCTGATATCTCAGCTTTCAGTCCTTCTCATCTCTCTCATTTTATACACCTTAAAGGTCACTTCCAGAACCTCAGCTTTGGGATTTAGAAGCCCCTTCTCAAAGCATGTGTCACAAGGAGACAAAATCACAATGTATGCAGTCCAGGGAGAGAAATAAAGAATGTCCACATGCTTCTGCCCCTTTCAGTGCTGTATTCACTCAAATTATTCAATACAATTTCACTCTATAGGTTCTTTTTTTAATATTTATTTTTAGGTGTAGATGGACACAACATCATGCTTTCATTTTATGTGGTGCTGAGGATTAAACCCATGTTCCGCCCATGCTAGGCGAGTTCCAACCCTGCCTAAGCCTGCCTATTGGCACTTAGCAAGCCCTGCCTGGGGCCACCTCTCCAGCCCCAGCTCCCTGCTCTCCCCTAGTTCCAGGTGATGAGTGGACTCCTATTGCCTTCTGTGGGAACCTCCCAGCCAAACATTCTGGTCATCCCCCCACACCTTCTTTGACTCCAGTGGCTTGGGTCATAAGATTATCTCGAGAGACCTGACAAGGTATCAGAATGAAAGACTGTAGGATAGAAAGGACAGGACTCTTTGGATTTGGAAAAAGCCTTGGACAAACAAAAACTTTGGAGAAGACCCAGGAAGACTCCTGAGGAGGATAGTTGAATTGTGTTCTGGTTGGGATGGCACCTACCTGGGTTACGGAAACCCTGCTAAAACCAGTCACTGTCAGAGGACCTTAGCAGCCAGAGAGTTCTTCTGAATCTGCATTTTGTCAATGGTTATTTAGGATTGAAAACATGTTAATTATCAGAATACACACACACACACACAGTCACACACACAGAAATATATCCATTTAATGGATTAATCCACTGATTGGATTATAGTTCTCATGATCTTATCATTTCACCTCTTGCATTAACACAGAGGCTTTGGAGGACAACTTATATCCAAACCATGTGAGAGACACTTGCCTTTGACACATATCTTCTGCTCCCCAACTTCCCAAAGAACTCACAGTTCCCACCTCAGGGGATTCTGGAGACTGGACTCTCATATTTAACATACAATGGGACCCCAACCTGGGTGTTGAGGTCCTGAGGAGACCAATGGAGTTCCTCTTATGGGAATTTCCTTCAGGGAGGAATCAGGCCCTGTCATTTGTCTATATTCCATTAATTCTTTTCACCTTTGATGAGCAGGACCACCTCAGGAAGAGGGCCAGGAAGGTTTTTGAAAGTCTATATTTATTAAATTTATAATTTTTATCTGATACGCATAGGTTAATATGTTTTTCTGATTACATTCTGATTTATTCTAATGCCAATTTACAAGGGTTAATTCTCAGTATAATAGGTTTTTAACAAATACCGACAAGGCTTTTGTTTGTCTGTTTTGTGTAGGGGCACCAGTGTACTGTCCGTCTACATATATTGCCATGTCTACATATATTTAGTACTAAAAAATGACATATGAGCTCATAAATTAAAATTTAAAAAATGGATACAAATACCTTTGCTTCATATGATTTAAAAGATTCAATTGAAATTGGGTGAATAAATAAAAGTAAAAATGTCTTTAAAGTTACTAATGCACAGTTTTGTTTCTAGGTGGTCAAACAGTAAATAAAATGTTAATGTCTCTTAAGTGTCTAATATGCACTGTCTCTAGGATTTTTGTTCAATGGGAAAAATTACAAATGCTATTCAATGCACTTGTCTTATACCTTTTTTTAAAAAAATGTAAATTAGATTTGACCTATATGAAATTAATCATGGATGTGTTTGTTAGAGACATCTGATTGGTTTACAAAATTTAAATGTTAACTGTTAAATGTAATATCAAGTAATCAAACTTCTTAAATTCCATAAGGTAAAATATTTAAGCACTGTTGGTGTTTTCATATATTGGTAAATTTAAAAAAAATTAAAATTATTTTACGTTATCACAAAATCAAGGTTACTAAAAGTTAAAAGTCCCAGTGGGTATTATTGTATATACAAATAGTCAAGAGGTTTCAACTGCATTTCAATTAGAGTAGTATAAATATATTTCCTCTTATCAACATGGATTAATTTATCTAAATTCAGAAATTGATATGGGTTATTTTAAGGTATAAACAAAAAGAGGGATCCATGAATTAAAAATTATTAAAAGCTTCTAAATATAAAAATATATTTAGTAAAAAACAGGTTTCCAGGTAAGAAAGTCTTTGTGTGGTAAAACATAATTTTTATACATCTAATTAAACAATAGAGTCTAAGTAAGTAATATAAACATCTTAAATAAAGGATAAATATTAACATGTTTCTTTATACCTAAGTTGTTTATATATGTAACACAAATAATTAAAATTATTCAAGGTTATTCCCTAAGAGCAAATATTAATGTATTGATATAAACCAAAGTTTGATTCACATATTAAAATGACAAACACTTCTTAAAATATTATTACATTGTGTCTGTTAAGTTTTATTCTCTAGAGCAACTAACTGGACAAATGAAGTTTTGTACACCTCTGGTGAAACAGCAACTGTTATTTTAGAGTATTGTTCCACATTACAGAGTCTAAAACTTGGTTAATATAAAAACATCAATAAAATTGTAGTACACTACTCTTCTTTACATATTCAATGTGCTTGCTTACTTTGGCTATACCCCCAAATCTCCCTTTTGTGGTGTTTTTGCTTAAATATGAGGCATAACTGAAGGTGGTATGCTACTCTGACCATCTTGCTTTTAGAGAGTAAGTGTCTGCTGCTGACCAGCAATTAAGTCTTAATTGGAATGGCAATGTGTGGTCTGAGAGTTATTTAAGGGTCTCGGTATTGGTATAACATTCATCCAGAGGAATTTTGCAGTCTGAGGCTATTATTCTCCTTTTAGTTATGGCACTTGCTCCCAGGTGCAATGTAATCTCTTGAGGGTTTTAAATGCTCTATGGCCAGGTACCGAGGTGCACACTTACAATCCCAGTAACTTGGGAGGCTAAGGCAGGATGATTGGAGGTTCCAAGCCAGCCTGGGTGATGTAGTCAGACCCTGTCTCAAATAAAAATATAAAAGGTTTTGGGGGTTGTAGCTAAGTAGTAAAGTGCCCTAGGTACATAATTCTTAGTGCTACACACACACACACACACACACACACACACACACACACACAGTCCAGCAGAGACATGCATGCCCTAGCACTTTAAAAGAAAAAAAAGACATATTGATACAGAAGAGGAATCAGAATACAACCAAAAGTAGCAGATGATGGCTCCAGGCTGCAGGCGGAGTGCAGCAGTGCTGCACATGCCTAGCCTGCATGAGGCCTGGGCTCCATCTTCAGCCCTTCCCCCTCCCTACCCACAAGGTGGTGCAGACTGATTCTAGGTATTTCTAACCATTGGAAGTAAGTGGACTGAGTTTCCCCAGGCAAGGGGTGTAGCCACTAGTGATCAGCCATGAGTTCTCATTCCTGCAAGAGCACCCCAGCCTTAGGTTGCAAGGCAGCAGGGTCCCTGGGCTCAGTAATAGAAGTCCACATAGAGTGGGGGTAGGGTCCTGGATTCTGCACTTGTGTCACCCATTACCCTAGGCTTCTTCAAGGAAAGTGACTACAGATGTGCCCTGGGGTCTTTCCATCCTTGAAGAGGATGGGGGATGAAGAGAGTCATGCTGATGATGACCCGGTGACCTGGTGACCAGGTGCTCCTAGCACAGGCCTAGTACTTTCCATAGTTTTCAAATCTCCATGTCAGGCTGGTCCTGCTAGCTGCTTTTCCCTCATGGACACTGGTGCTCACAAGGGAAGCCATGTGCCCAGGGAGATACAGCCAGTCCAAGGGCTCTGGATGGGACTGGCAGGAAGCTTCACAGTGGTTCCCTGGCATCTGCAGGACATTGAGTTTTCTTTTTTCTTTTTTTTTTTTTGTAATGGGGATTGAACCCAGGGATTGTCTACCACTGAGCCACATCTCCAGACCTTTTAATTTTTTATTGAGATAGGGTCTCCCTAAGTTGCTTAAGGCCTTGCTAATTGCTGGGGCTGGCCTTGATCTTAAGATCCTCCTGTCTTGGCCTCCACAGTCACTGGGATTACAGGCATATGCAACCATACCCAGCACTCTTTATTATTTATTTATTTATTTATATGGGATTGAGCTTGGTATAAGGGATTGAGACTGGGGAATTTGCCAATGAGCTACATCCTCAGCCCTGCTCTGAGGAATAGAATATGAATATGCTGGAGTGCTGCTGAACTGGGCCCTGGAGGGGAACCTAACACATCTGGCAGGCTGTGCTTCCTGCCCCTTGGAAGCCACTATCATGTAGGAAGCTCAGCCCTCCTGAGACCACCAGGCTGAGAAGTGCACCCAACAGGGGGAGGCCCTCGTGGGCAACAAGCCACATACAGAGAAGACCAGAGGGCACTGTGGTACATAGCTGTATTCCCAGCAACTCAGGAGGCTGAGGAGGGAGGATCACAGGTTGGAGGCCAATCTTAGCAACTTGAGACACTGTGTCAAAATAAATAATAAGGACTGGGATGTAGCTTAGTCATAACACTATGTATTAAGCACCTGTGTGGCTAGTCAGGGGGGCAGGTAGGGTCCACTTGGATGAAGATGGCAGGTGAGTCAGTCTCTGGGACTGGCCACCTATAAGAAGCAAGAATGTGCAATGTGGCCAACTGTGATCCATTCCTTCTGTGGAACAACCATGAGTGGATGATGGGGTGTTCAGGGAGGGCCTCTGAGGTGATGCCAACTGAGACCTGGAGGAGGAGCCAGTCTAGTATTGGGGAGTAGGGGGCATGTGGGACAGTAGAGAGCCCCCATGCTTGCCCGTTCCGCAGCCAGAACCAGTCACCACAGCAGTTGAACCCCTACTCCAGCTGCTGCTCCTGCCTGGCAAGTAGCAGATTTTCACCCCAAGAGGGAGAGAGAGAGAGCCAGTCTGCATGAAGGAGAGGGACTTCTTCGGCAACATGCTGTGGCTGCAGAAGGTTACAGCACTTTGATCTTTCTTGACACTCCTTCCAAATTGCAGCCTGGCCACATTCTACATATCTGAGCCCCTTCGGAACTCTCGTCCACTTGTTCTGGAAGCTGCAGATGCTTGGAGCAAGGAGAGAGTTATTTGATCGCAAAAAGAATAGTTGAGAAATGGTTTGGTTAAATCCACAAGAATGGGGTCCAGGAGTGTCCTGCTTTATTGATCACACTGGGCAGATTGTCAGCAAATGACCAAATAAAAAAAAATCCATTTTGAGCTCCCACCAAACAGAAAACAATCCTAGTCTTGAATCCTGTACCTCATTTATGCCAGAAGATAGCCTTGAACCTCCAGTGGTGTCTGAATTAGGCAACTGGAATTTTTTTAAATAGCCTGGTCACATAGTGCAGACTAAAATTTTAAAGTACCTATGGTTTCTGTCCTCTGACCTTGGCTATGGTTGTCTGATCTTTCAGAGTTAACCTCCCCCTTCACTTCCCTGAACAAATCTGCTGGCAGCACCAGGCTTGCAGGACTGCTGGTCTGTCTTGGTAGCTCATATTTGCTTCTTTGCCCTGAGCAGAGGCACACACAAAAAAGCAGGGCTTGAAACCCAGCAAGGTGGGTAGGGCAGTTATGTTACATGCTTCCAAAGGATTACAAATTAGCAGCCAGGTGTGGTAGCACACACCTGTAGTCCCAGCAGCTTGGGAGACTGAGGCAGGAGGATCAAGTTCAAGGCTAGCCTCAGCAACTTAAATATGTCCTGGGCAACTTGGAACCTGTCTTAAAAAGGATTGGGGATGTGGCCTAATTATTGAGCACCTTATGATTCAATACCCCCCCCACACACACACACACAAAAAAAAAAAAAGGAAAACAGCAGTGAAAATTTAGTACATTTTTATTATGGAATAATAGAGCCAAAAACCAAGTAGCATAATAAAATGAAAGCCCTGATACCTATCTTTCTGAAGGCCCATTTTTCAGGGGTACTGGGGATTGAAGCCAGGGCATTTGCCCAGAGCTACATACGCAGCCCTTATTTTGAGATGGTCTTCCTGAGTTGTCAAGACTCAAATTTGAGGCCATATGCACACATGAACCCCATTAGACATTTATAAGAAACATTTCTTGAGGTTCTGGAGATCAAACTCACGGCCTCATGCCTGCAGGGCACACTCTAACTGAGCCTCACCCCAAGCCCAAGAAAGCTAATGTGATGTGCATGTCAATAATCCCCTGTCTTCCGAATTGCCACTGGGTTTCCGGCAATAAAATCCGTATGTTTGAGGTGAAGAACACAATCATAAGAATAAATCTGGATGTCGTGGACAGGCCTGATGTCCTTCACCAGCTGCATCAACTCCTTCCGAACCTGGTCAAATTTCATGTGGTTGATCTCAGTCCAGAAACCCCAGAGGATTTCATCAAAGCTCTCCAGAGGGGCAGGGTACTTTGCTTGTTCCAGCGGCAGGCTGCCGGTGTGGCTCAGCAGGTTCTTAAGAGCATTCAGGGGGATTTGGTTCCCACAGAAACTGAAGGTTTTGAGCTGGGAACAGTGACCCAGGGCTGGTGAGATGGCATTTAGCAGGGACTCTGTTATCTCACAAAACTCTAAGACCAGGGTCTCAAGGGTGGGTGCCACCTTCTCCAGAAGGATGCGGAGGGGCTCAGGACTCATATCTTTCATGGAAAAAGAGCTGAGATCCAGATACTTCAGTTGATCAGTGCTCGGACACATGGACAGATGCTTTAAATCCTTCTCCTTGAGCGGACAACCTCTCAGCGAAAGTGTTTTCAAGGGGGTCTGACTCCTGGAGAGAAAGCAAAGAGTTACTTCTGGTGAATGAAGGCACCAAGTGGATATATTGGGAAATGGTAGAAGAGAACTGGTTAATCTCAAACCCAAGGTTGCCCTGTCCTTCTGATGATGGTGGACCCCCAGGACACTGTGGGTTGCAGAATCTGCTCCTAAACATCACCCAATTTCAGGGTGAGCCTTTCACCACCACTTGAGTGACCAGGTGAGTCCATCATCTCTAAGGCTCCTCCCCTCACTGCCAAGCCCAAGGCCACAGCTCTGGCAACAGGAGGTCAGGGGGAGTCATGTATGAAGAACAAATCCAGGCAAGATGAAGAAAACCAACCGGGGTTATCCACCTGTGAAGCTCACACCCTGTACCCTCCATCCCTCCTCCTCACCCTCAACTCCAGAATCACCACCTGAGGCTCAGAGCAGCCTTCCCC
This sequence comes from Marmota monax, assembly GCF_021218885.2. NCBI lineage: Eukaryota > Metazoa > Chordata > Mammalia > Rodentia > Sciuridae > Marmota > Marmota monax. Next base: position 84,749 of record NW_026694914.1, on the reverse strand, counting down.
AGGGGGGGGGGGCATTGGGGGCGGCTCCTCTGCTCCCTGCTGGAGAGCACAGAGCTTCCCTGTTGCAAGGTGCAGGTGTGGGGGCTTCCCTCCTCCAACGCCATCTCCTCTACCCCATCTCCCACCTCCTTCGCTGGACAGGCCTCCCAGGGAAGGAACCTCACCCACCCTCACTAGCTCCTTTCCCCCCCAGCTGGCTTCCCAGCATGGTGGCACTTCCCAGAACATGCACCACGGTTTAGCCCTCTGCTTCTGTGTGGGTGGTGATGAGACCCTCCTTTAGGACTGAGCAGGGGACCAGACCCGGAGGTCACTCGGTCACTCTCCAGCATCTCCTTCCCTGATATGGCCAGTGGCCGGGGCACAAGCCCTTTTAATGCTCGGTAAGCAAAAATGGCTTTTGCGGCAATGCGCACCCCTCGTGCTTACAGGAGGATTTTGTGCAGCGCTCCGTAGAGGAAGAAGACGTTGGTCACATAGAGCTCACGGAGTTTTTTCACCTTCCGCAGTTGAAGGCTGAATCTATGGGAAAACCACCTGTTTACTGAGCGGCTGGTGAAGACCTGCGGGCTCAAGTCAGAGAGATGGAGGACGCGAAGGTTCCTCATCTCGATCAGGCAAAAACAAAAATGTTCCATTATTTCTCGAGTCCAGTGCTGAGCATTCACCTCCAGTTCCTGCACGTAGTACAATGGCAACGTCCTCAGGAATTTAGAGAGTTTCAAGTAGAAACCCCCGATCTGCAGCTTCTCGCAGTATATACAGACCACCCCCTTTCTCTCCTCCACCCACTCCCTGAGGCTGCCAAGGAATCTTTGGAAGACTTTGTCCAGATCGAAATCTATGAAGATCTTCAAGTGTGGCTTCGCTGCTCTTTGGCTACATTTCTCTCTTTCCTTTGGAGACATGGCCTCTTGTGAGCAGGCACCCAGTGGGGCTCTGGACCACTCATTGTGGCTGTCCTGATTCACTTCCCGAAAATCGATTGCTTTCAGTTTCCATTTCCTATGGAGAAAATGGGAAGGAGGTTCGAAAAATAGACAAAGACTTGCCCGACTTCCAACCTGTGCGTTAGACCCCAGTGAACCCCTTGTTCTGGGTGGCTACTCCTCTGCTCTCCTATGTTTCTCCATGCCCTTTTCCCTTGAATCCAGCCAGGGACCCTTCCTGTGGAGGGGGCAGAGCAGCCTCCTCCCTGGCATCACCTGGTCCACCCTTCACCCTGTCCTGCTTCCCTCAGCTGTCTCTTCCTGGGCCCCCCTCACCTGGGGTAAATGTTCTGGGAAATCAGCAAGTCTAGCCCATTCAGTAGGGTTTTTAAGGCCTTCACATCTCTTGTCTTCAGCAGGTACTCCACAGGCAGACAGGGCAAGGGGCAGGACAGCACCATTTTCTTTACCATCTCCATGTGACCCCCAATTATAGCCTCCTTGTACAACTGCAGGGTGAGCACCCTGGGCAGGTACTCCAGATTGGGGATGGGCAAGGCCTCGTTGCGCAGTACGTTCTGTATCACCAGGTCCTGGAGTGTGGGTACGGTCCTGATGCTCATCCTGTTGAATCTGCAGGGAACAGAGGCACCCTTTCAGGCCAAGCCTGAAAAACCCCTCCTTAACCAGTTGAGGTCCAAATCCTGGTAAGCCACAGCGCTGTGGTGGTGGGGATCAAATCCCCAGTATCCAGTTTCCACCTCTGGTCCTCCCAACTCTAATCCCACTGGTTATTAAGCAGTCTGAAGGCTCACCAGTCCCATTATGGACAGGTGACTCATCCTCACTTTTGAGATCCTGGGGAGTGAACCAAGGGCTGAATGCATGCCAGGCAAGTGCCTTACCACTGATCCCAAACCTAAACCTCACGTAGGACCCCCTTAAAGAGAATAGAAATGACACAGGGCCAATGCCCAGCCTGGTGACACAAGCCTGTAATTCTAGCAACTTGGGACACTGAGGAGGACTACAAGTTCAAGTCCAGCCTCAGCAACTTAACAAGATCCAAGGCCCTCATGAGAGACCAAATCAGAATAAAACATTAAAAGGGCTGGAATGTGGCTAAGTGGTAAAGGACCCTGAGTTCAATCCCCATTAGCAAAAAATATATTTTTTTAAAAAATGAGAACCTCAAGTTCAAGGGCAGACTGGGAAACTGAGCAAAACCTTGTCCAAAGCTCAAGATGTGGTTCAGTGGTATCAAGCTTGCCGAGCATGTGAGGCCCTGGGTTAAATTCCCTGTACCACACATACACACACAATACGATATACATATGTGGACATGTACAGATGTAAATCTAGATATAGCTATACCTTAGGGCTGTGCTGAGGGTGGTAGCTCAGTGATATAGGAGGTTACTGAGCCCACATATAGCCTTGGGTTAGATCCCATTGGACCACAAAAATGAAAATCAGAACTTTTTTTTGCTGAACTTAGAGGAAGTTTATTTGGGGTTCCTGGTTTCAGAGGTTCATTCCATGGACAGCCAGCTCCATTGCTCAAGAGGCAGAAGAACATGACCGAACAGAGCCTCAGAAAAGCTGATCAGTACAGGGCAGCCTGAAGTAGTGGGCATGGTGCCAAGAAACTTTAACAGGGGTTCACGGGATGCTTTCACTATATCCCTTGTGGCTATTTCCTCCAGCCACACCTCAGCTGCCTAGAGTTTATCACCCAGGATGTAGTCCTATCAAATCTGTTAAATAGATGAATGTACTAATTATGGATCTTATAACCCAATCCTCTCACCCCTTACATTAACACTTGAACCTTTGGGAGAATACATCCTATCCAAACCGTGACACCAAAATCAAGTAATAAAACACTGATATAAAAATGTATACATCACATATATGAGCACATATTCCTTTGTTTTGTGGTCATGGGGTTTGAACCCAGGTCCTCATACTAGGCAAGTCCTCTAACACTGAGCACACCCTCACCCTGTTTTAAGCTCTAAATATAAAATAACTTGTAAAATCACAATACCAAAAATTCCATTAACTGTCATTTAAAAGAGTATAGACTACATATGCAAATTGTCAAGAAAATCAAAATCAAATAGATAGGTCTCTCTTAAAAAGTTTGGACTGGGCCAGGGGCAGTGGCACATGCCTGTAATCCCAGCAGCTTGGGAGGCTAAGACAGGAGGATCTTGAAAGTCAGCCTCAACAATGGTGAGGCACTAAGCAACTCAGTGAGACTCTGTCTAAACAACTTAGTGAGACCCTGTCTCTAAATAAAATACAAAAATAGGGCTGGGGATGTGGCTCAAATGGTCGAGTGCCCCTGAGTTCAATCCCTGGTGCCCAAAAAAGAAAAAAAAATTGTTGGGTGCAGTGGTGCATGCTGGTAATCCCAGCAATTTAGGAAGATGAGGCAGGAGCATCAAAAGTTTAAGGCCAGCCTTAGCAATTTAGGGAGATTCTAGGCAAATTACTGAGGCCCTGTGTCCAAAAAAAATGTAAAAGGTGCTGGAGATATAGCTCATTTGTTAAGAAGCCCTGAGTTCAATCCCCAGTCCAAAAAAAGTCAAGTTGCAGATCAGCCACAGAACCTTAGCAAGATGTTGACCATCTTAGGTAGACCCTGATTTAAAATAAAAAACCAGGTCTGTGGAGATGAGGCTCAGTGGTAAAGCATCCTTGGGTTCAATCCCTAAAGAAGCAGCAGAGGCAGCAGTGGCAACCTGGGCTGCAGTCACCAGGGCAGACTGGCTGTGGGTAGACAGGGTGGTTTGTCCTTAGGGAGGGCTGTCACTTACCCTATCTGCACGTCTGGATGGAATGATATGGCTCTCCAAGTGTCAACAGATTCAGGCAGTGACTCTTGGTCCAGGATTCTCTGGAACCTTCTCTGGCTGGTCTGAAGCTTTTATTCCTCCTCTCCAAACCCTTCCCTTCTAATTGGAAGCTCATATCTGACTAGATTATTGAATCTCATCCAATTAAACCTGGTTGGATTTTCAGCTTATGGATTGGTTTTAGCAGATCTCCAGGCAGGAAGGGGAAGGGATTCTGGGTGGGGTGCAGATCCTCTCATGGATTTCTTTCACAGAGTTTCATTCACAGGGTCACCCTCAGTTCTGAGCATGAGACACCAATGGACTTAATCTGATATTGGACAGAGGGAAACACCTGGAAGCTCTTTGTTCAGGGTTCCATGGCCACACTAACGTTGTGAACATGTTCTAGAGTTAAAATCTCTTATGTGTGATGGCTCACTTCTTTAATCCCATCTACTATGCCAGCAGCCCCAGAGGCTGAAAGAGGTCAATCCCTAAAGCGAGGAGCTCCAGGCTAGCCTGGTCAGCAGGGTGAGAACCCATCTCAAAAACAAAAATGCTTTATTAAACCGGGTGTGGCATCACACACCTCTAATCCCAGTAGCTCTGGAGGCTGAGGCAGGAGGATTGCAAGTTCAAGGCTGACCTCAGCAATTTAGCAAGGCCCTGAGCAACTCAACAAGACCCTGTATCAAAATAAAATACAAAAAGTGGCTCAGTAGAAAAGAAATTGGAAAAGAGTTGCTAGAGACACAACAGAGACTCCTAAAACCTCTCGCTACCCTTGAGGACAAGGAGGGAGGATCAGTCTTTTGTTCCTGTACAAGGTAAAGGATGTTTCAGGGGGATCGGCTCAGCAAACTAGCTTGAGAATATTTTCACCAAATATGAGCTGGGATTTGAGACCACAGAGAAGATTTGACTACCAGCCCTGGGAAGGCCACTTTTCCATATATGAAGCCACTGATGGTGGAAGCTGTGGGTACCTCTCAGGATGTTGGGGAGCAAGAAATGTAGGTCAAAGTGTGGGTCCCTCTCATCATGGCAGCCACCACCTGGAGCCTTTCAGTGTCAGAGTTCTTCCTACAGAGGCATTTCCCAGGCAATGCTGAGCCCCACACAGTGCCAGAGTTCTTTATCCTAGAAAAGCAAAGTCTAAGGAACAATGACATTTTAAAGAGTGTTAGATAATAGTGAGGCATGGTGGTACAGGTCTGTAGTCCAAGAAACTGGGGAGGCTGAGGCAGGGGGATTGCAAGTTTGAGCCTGCCTCAGCACTTGAATTTAGTAAGACAATCAGCAGCATATCAAGTCCCTGTTTAAAAATAAAAAGGACTGGGGAAGCCAGGCACAGTGGTGCACACCTATGATTTCAGTGGCTCAGGTGGCTGAGACAGGAGTATCTTGAGTTCAAAGCCAGCCTCAGCAATGGAGAGGCACTTAGCAATCACTGGAACCATATCTCTAAATAAGATACAAAAATAGGGCTGGGGATGTGGCTCAGTCGTTGAGTGCCCCTGATTTCAATCCATGGAACCCCCGCCAAAAAAAAAAAAAAAAAAAGGACTGGGGATGAAGTTCAGTGTTCAAGGGCCCCTGGTTTAAATTCTCGGTATAAATAAAAGCATGTCAGATAAGGGTTATATGATGTGTTATATGATAATAGTTATATGGCTATTTTGGACTATTTTATGCTCTAGGCTCTAACAGACTAGACTGAAAATCAAAATGCAGTAACCCATATTAACACTCAAATAGAAATTAAGTTGATATATGACCTTTGTAAAAATCGGAAGAGAAAGAAGACAAAACCTGAATTCCCAAACAGGCCTGTGTCAATGGCACGAAAGTTTTAATCATTATGTCTTTTTGTGCAATCAAAAATTCAACAATAGGAGCCAGGCATAGTGGCACATGTGTGTAATCCTAGCAGCTTAGGAGGCTGAGGCAAGAGGATAGAAAGTTCAAAGCCAGCCTCAGCCATTTAGAGAGGCCCTAAGCAACTCAGTGAGACCCTGCCTTAAAAATAAAAAAAAAAAAAATCAAAAGGGCTGGGGATGTGGCTCAGTGATTAAGTGCCCCTGAGTTCAATTCCCAGTACAAAAAAAAAAAAATCAATAACAGGGATAGGGAAGAAGCTCAGTGGAACAGTGTTTGCCTAGTGCATGTAAAACCTTGGGCTCAATCCCTGGTACAAAAAACAAAAAAAAAATTCTAGCAAAAATACTATCTTTTTTTTTTTTTTTTCTTAATGTATCCTGGGGATTGAACCCAGGGGTGCTTTACCAATGAGCCATGTTCCCAGTTCTTTTTCTTTTTATTTTTTTTAATTTTGAGACATGGTCTCAGAACATTGCTTAGGGTCTTGCTAAATTTCTGGGGCTGGCCTTGAACCTATGATCCTCCTGCCTCAGTCCCCTAAGAAGCTGGGATTATAGGTGTGTGATACCATGCCCGGCTTTGTCTCATAAGTTTTGACAAAAATCATGAAGTATTTTGTGCTGTGGGTATAGCTCAGTGATAGAGCATGTGCTTTGCAAGTGTGCTGTCCTGGTTTTGATCCCCTGTACCACCCCCAAAGCCACATAACTTTATGATATATTCTGTGATAGAATTCTGTGGATTGTGAGGGCTACTCTTAAAAACTGATGACCACTCCTGTGTTGCCCAAACTCAGAGAGCAGCAGCCCTCTGGTCCTCCACACTCATTTTGGAAACACAGCTTCCTGGGAACATTTAGTTTCCTACTTCATTAGTGTACAGATTTCCTTCCTTCCTTCCTTCCTTCCTTCCTTCCTTCCTTCCTTCCTTCCTTCCTTCCTTCCTTCCTTCTTGTTGTTTGTTTGTTTGTTTTTATTTTTGGTACTAGGGATTGAATCCACCTATTGCAGGGCAGAAACTGAAGAATATGGATAAATAAATCAGTGTGTGTGTGTGTGTGTGTGTGTGTGTGTGTGTGTTATTAGAGTTTAATCCAGGGATGCTCTACCATTGAGCTACATTCATAGCCCTTTTAGTTTTTATTTTGAAACAGAGTCTAACTTGCCCAGGCTGGCCTCAAACCTGCCATCCTCCTGCCTAAGCCTCCCAAGTCACTAGGATTATAGGTATGTGCCACTGTGCCTGACCAACAAACTACTCTTTTTACCATATCTACCTCACTCAGAAATATTTAATGTTTGTTATAACTAGATTAACTTGTTTCATGAAGCCCTATCAGATGGAAGAAAACTAAGTCCAGTATTTAAATTGTTTCACTTGATTCTAGATGTAAAGATACTTAAAATTAAAAAGAATTTCTGAAAAATCAGTCTGTTTAGAATCACACACAAAAAAATGGAGCACATGTGTATGGACACATTTAAATAATTCAATTATTATTAAGTTTAATTTGTTTTGAGATAGGGGCCTCACAATGTTGCTCATGCTGGCAGTGTTCTTGGAATCCTTCTGCTTAGCCATGGGGGAGCAGTTGGAATTATAGGACTGGGCTACCATGCCTGACTTCAGTTTAATGTTCTTCCTTCCTTCCTTCCTTCCTTCCTTCCTTCCTTCCTTTCATTATTTTTTGTTGTTTGTTTGTTTTGTTTTTATTTTTGGTACTGGGGATTGAATCCACAGGTGCTGTACCACTGAGATATATCCCCAGCCCTTTGTTTGTTTTTTGTTTGTTTGTTTTCTTTTGAGACAGGGTTTTCCTAAATTGCTGACTTTGAATTTGCAATTTTCCTGCCTCAGTCTCCCAATTTGCTGGGATTAGAGATGTGCACCACTGCATCTGTCTCTATTTGAAAATATGGGAAGGACACAAAGTAGCCACATTAATTATATAATTATAAAGAGTGCAACAGGGGTTCACTTGATGCTTTGACTATATATAGCCCATGGGGCGTTGAAACGTATATATATATATATATATATATATATATATATATATATATATATTTATTTATTTATTTTTCTTTTTTCTTTTTCCCTAAACTTCTCCCTGATCTTCTTCTTCCTGATCTCTCCTCCTTAATCTCCTTTTCTCTGAATCACCTCTATCCCCTACCCCTTTCCTGTGAATACGTGAAATCACAGCAATACACCTTCTTTTTCTTCTTTCTCAAGACCTTGTCTTTGTTATTAGATTGGTGTCCAGGACAAGGACTGCGACAGGGGGATATCAAGTTTGAGGCCAGCCTGGGCAATGTAGGGAGACCCTGTCTCACAACAACAATTTTGTTTTTAAAGCCTGGGGATAGAGAGCTCAATGGTGGAGCACTCCTGGATTGAATCTCCAGCACTGTAACTAAATAAACAGAAAATAATAAAACACAATTAGAAAACCTCCATTGCTTTAAGAAAAGCAGAAGTATGAAAACCCTTACACCTTTAATTCCCTTTAACTACAGGAAAAAGAGGTGTCTAGGGCATGGGAGTATGAGACTTCATCTTTTAGTCTTTAAAAAAGTGACTTGAAGTAGTCTGGGATTAACCAATCTGTGATTTTTCTCTTGCTCCACTTCCCCGGCCCCTCCTTACAGGGAAAATAACTTCGAAACTCTCAGTCTACTTCAAGCTCTCCTCTTGCTGCCTTGGGAGGTTTTTGTGGTACTGTTTTTTGTGGAACCTAGGGGTGCTCTACCTCTGAGCTATATCCCCAACCCTTTTTAATTTTACTTGAGAAAAGCTCTCACTAAGTTGCCCAGGCTGGCATTGAGTGTGTGATCCTCCTGCCTCAGTCTCCAAAGTGGCCGGGACTACAGGGAGGTGTGCACCATCAGGCCCAGTTATTTTGCAGTGAGCAACTCCTCTACCATAGAGCTACATCCCCACCCAATATGGGTATTTTCTTTTATTCTAATTAACACTCTTTTCTTGTTTCAAAAAAGAAACATTCCTAAAGCCATAATGTTAAATATTAAAATCTAATGCATTTACAAGATGAAAGTTTATTTGACTAAAAAGCAATCCATGAACTGGGGAACTCCATATTGAAAGATATTTTCTGGCCAGGTGCAATGGCACACACTCATAATCCCAGCAATTGGGGAAGTTGAGCAGGAGGATCACAGCCTGGGCAATTTAGCAAAGCCCTAAGCAATGTAGTGAGAGCCTGTCTCAAAATAAAATAAAAAGGGCTGGGAAGGTGGCTGAGCAGTCAAGCCCCCTAGGTTCAATCCATAATACCACAAAAGAAAAAAAATATCCAAAATAAATATAATTTTATATATATTTTTTTTAAAAATGACACGATTTAACCAACTAATAAATCAATGGTGGAGGCCTGCTTATCTGATCAAAACCTTGTGTTTGTTCTTCAAGGTGTTTAAATTTGGGGTGATGCCAGGCATGGTGGCACACGCCTGTTATCACAGAGACAGGAGAGGCTGAGGCAAGAAGATCACAAGTCCTGGGGAAGCCTCAGCAACTTAACGAGGCCCTCAGCAACTTAGCAAGACCTGTCTTAAAATAAAAAATAAAAGCTGAGCATGGTGGCACACACCTGTAATCCCCTTGGCTCAGGAGGCTGAGGCAGGAGGATCGTGGGTTCAAAGCCATCTTTGGCAACAGCAAGGATGCTGTGGCAATAAGCAAGTCAGTGAGACCCTGTCTCTAAATAAAATACAAAACAGGGCTGGGAATGTGGCTCAGTTGTTGAGTGCCCCTGAGTTCAATTCCTGGTACAAAAAAAAAAAAAAAAAAAAAAAAGAAGGAAAGAAAGAAAATTGAGGGTGGTAGTGCTTTGTTAACAGGAAAACATCACTTTTCATCAATTAGGGTACAAGTTTCTTTCTGTTGAATAGAATAAAATAAAGAAAGCAAGAACTACTATTGAGCCCAAGTTACTCAACACAGATCACACTGCTGGAAGAGAATCCAGAGTATTATTAAAATGCTCAGGGGACCTGGGTGGAGTCCAGGAACTATGGGTCACAATTTATGGCCTGAGTGAACTACAGAAAACACCTGGGTGCTCCGGTCGGCCTCTGGGGCTGGCATCCACTTTACTACCAGTTCTGGGAATCTCTAGTGCACCCCAGTCCCCAGGCAACCCGTGTGGACCTTCACAGTGCCAGCCCACATTGTCCACCAGAGGTGTATCCACAGCTGTGTCCTGCCAGGTGGCACAGAGCTCCTGCTGCACGTTCCTTTTAAGCATTTATTTTCCTCTGAAGAGCCACAACCTCTGCTGCTCCTGCTGTTTTCTCCTGGATCTGCCTTTTTTTGTTTGTTTGTACATACTTAACCTGAGTCTAGTCATAAAAAATATATCAGTCAATTGTACCTTGAGGTACAGACTCTCATAATCCCAGCAGACTCTCTAAATAAGCTAATGTTATTATGAACAATTTTTGAAAATAATGAGGGAATTCCTAGTTCATTTATTTATTATTATTTTATTCTATTTTGTTATACACAATGGCAGTCATTTCATATTACACATATAGAGTGCAATTTTTCAAGACACTGATTGTACACAGAGTATTTTCACACCATTCCTGTCTTATACATGTACTTGGGGTAATGGTGTCTGACTCATTCCACCATCATTCCTACCCCCTAGCCCCCTCCCTCCCCTCCCTCCCCTTCCCGGCCTGCTTTTGAAGACCAATGTCTTTCCACAGTGGACTCGACTTCACACACAGGGTGCCATGTCCCCAGATGCTGAGATCATGGTGGCTTCTCCTGTGCAGCTCATCTAGATCTCCCTCGCAGGTTTTGCCCTCATTAGGGGAGATTGAAGACTTTGGATGAGAACATTCTGGAAGCAGGGCAAACAGGAGGCATGCTCAGGTACATTGAATATGAAACATTTTAGCAAAAAGAAAGAAAGAAAGAAAAAAACCCTCCCCAACCAGTGGTACTGGCTCTAAGTAATAAAACAGTGAGAAAGGTCTATGATAATTGCTCCCGAGAGTCTCAAGCCTTCTCTCAGATATTCACTTCTGTTTGAGCTTTTAAAAACAACTTCATAAAATACAGTATAAGAACAAATTGGTTTCATCTTTGTTTGGTTCTGATTTGTTGTTTGCACTACCGGGGACTGAACCCCAGGGTGTTCTAACACCGAGTCACATCCCCAGCTCTTCTCAGTTTTTATTTTGAGACAAGAGATCTCACTGAGTTGCCCAAACTGGCTTGTTCTTTTTTTTTTTTTCAGAGGTGGGGCTACTGAGGATTAAACTCAGGGACACACAGCCACTGAGCCCCATACCCAGCCCTATTTTGTATTTTATTTAGAGACAGGGTCTCACTGAGTTGCTAGTGCCTCACTTTTGTTGAGGCTGGCTTTGAACTTGTGATCCTCCTGCCATAGCCTCTGTAGCTGGGATTATAGGCATTCACCACCAAGACCCACAAAAACCATTGTTTATTTATTTATTTATTTTTGGTACCAGAGTTTGAACCCAGAGCTGCTTTACCACTGAGCTACATCCCTAGACCTTTTTATTTTTTTTATTTTTATTTTTTTTTATTTTGAGACAGGGTCTCACTAAGTTGCTGAGAGCCTTGATAAATTACTGAGGTAAGGATGATCTTTTTTGTGATCTTCCTGCCTCAGCCTCCCAAAATTGATGGGATTATAGGCATAAGACACAGCACCTGGCAAAAACTGTTTTTAATATATATTATATGATAGTAACTACTTTTTAAAACTTTATGATAACTAGATTCATTTATTTACTTACTTATGGTACTGGCACTTGAAATCAGGCTTTTTTAGTTTGGCTCTGCTTCCCCAGCCCCCACCCATTTTTCTTCTTTTATTTTAATTGACTTTTAAAAAATAAATGACAGTAGAATGCATTACAATTCTTATTACACATATATAGCACATTTTTTTTCATATCTCTGGTTGTATATAGATTATGTTCATGCCAATTTGTGTCTTTATATATGTACTTTGGATAATGAAGTCCATCTCATTCCACCATCCTTGCTAATCCCCTGCCCCTTCCCTTCCCCTCCTGCCCCTCTGCCCTATCTAGAGTTCATCTATTCCTCCCAAGCCCCCCCTCCCTACCCCACTATAAGTCAGTCACCTTATATCAGAGAAAACATTAGAATGGCATTTGTTTTGGGGGGATTGGCTAACTTCACATAGCATTATCTTCTCCAATGCCATCCATTTACCTGCAAATGCCATAATTTTATTCTCTTTTATTGCTGAGTAAAATTTCATTGTGTATATAGGCCAATTCTTTTTTTTTTTATTAATTCCTGCTCCAATGCTGAGGCCTAGAGCCCTTTGCGGGGTCACAGCCCTGGTGATTTCTGTGGAAAGCAGCTGTTTAAGAGTCCTCAAACACTCTCTGAAATGCAGTATTCCAACTAGGTGAGATCTGGATCATGGACCGACACAGAATTCTGCCTTCCTCTAGCCTGCCATCTTCATTCTCCCCACCCTTTTTAAATTCTGGTGATGGAACCCAGTGATGCTTTAACACTTAACTACCTCCCCAGTTCTTTCTTTTATTTTGATACAAGTTCTGGCCAAATTGCTAAGGGCCATGATAAATTGGTGAGGTCAGCCTTGAATTTGCAGTCCTCCTTCCTCAGCCTCCGATGTGGCCAGTGTTATAGGTATCTGCCACCACACTTGGCTCTGGCACTTTTTTTTCCCTAAGCCACAGAGAGAGGTTTATTTGGTAAAGTAGATACAAATTCTAGGGATAGTGGTGCAATCTCAAGGAATATGCCTTTGGGGTTAAAGCAAGGAATACTCGCTCAAGGCAGAATGCAGGCTATCTCCAGAGGAGAGAAAATCTCTGGAACTAGTTTTATTTATCACTGAAGAAGAAAGCTCGGTTCAAGCATTAAATATTTCACTTGTGTTAGTTCTGGGGAAAGTGGTGAGTTAGGGGGATTTACAGATTCCAGAAGAATGTTCAGATTCACATTTGGATTTCTTGCTGGGAGCCTGCCAGCATTGAGATAAGCCTGGGTGTCCCAGTGCAGGTTTCTGGTGTTAGCAGAACCTCTTAATTAAGTTGACATTTTTTTTCTGACTTTGGGGTCTGGGTAAATTTGCCTCTGACAGTCAGGCAAGGTGGCTCACCCCTGTAACCCCAGCAACTCAGAGAAGCTGCCAGGAGATCACAAGATCCAGGCTAGCCTCAGCAGCTTAGTGAGACCCTGTCTCAGAAGAAAAAAAGAAAAGATAAAAGGTCAGAGTTGTAGCTTGGTGACAGAGAACTCCTGAGTTCAATCCTTCATACAGGGGGAAAAAGGAAGGAAGGAAGGAAAGGAGGGAGAGAGGGAGGGAGAGAGGGAAGGAAGGAAGAAAGAAAAAGAGGGTGAGGAAAAGAAAAGAGAAAAAAAGAGGAAAAAAGAAAGAAATGGAGGGTATGTGAGGAGGAAGGAAGGAAGGAAGGAAGGAAGGAAGGAAGAGGAAGAAAGAAATTGCCTCTGGCAGTATATGGACCAAGACCAAGCAAGATTGGTTAGGGTTGAAAATCCATCAGGAATGCAAGATTGGTTTAACATTTGGAATAAACCTGGAATGCAAATCTCCTTTCATATTTGAATAACAATTTTATTGATTAACCATATCAATGGAATAAAGCAAAAAAATCATCTCAATTGACACAGGGAAAAATATTTGTCTGCCAGGTATGATGGTGCGTGCCTGTTAACCCCAGCTACAGGAGACTGAGGCAGGAGGACCACAGGTTCAAAATCAGCCTCAGCCACTTAGTGAGACCCTGTCTCAAAATAAAACATAAAAAGGGCTGGGGCATGGCTCAGTGGTTACCTGCCCCTGGGTTAAATCCCAAATATCCTCCCACCCCACAAAAAATATATGGGAGATTCCGAGAGAGAGAAGGGAATGCTAAGAAGGTCCCCTAGGCAGGAATGAATCCGTGGCTGGGTGGGGTGAGGTGTGGAGAGCCAGAAAGGTTTTTCTTTCTTATTATTTTCTTTCTTGTTTTCAATGGAAAATTGTTTCTAAATTGGCAAAAATGATCTATGAGAGAAGATGAAACAAGAATAAAGAGAGAGAGAGAGAGCTAAAAACAGGGAGAAGACATTGAGAAGCTAAGAGGTACCCATGCTTGGAAACAGGATGAAGGGCAAAGCCAGGGAAGGTGTCTGCATTACTGGACCTTCTACAGGGAGAATGTGGTTGTGCATTATGTGGGGAAAGAACATACAAAAACCGAGTGAAGGTTGCCCACATGGGCCCCATAGGATTGCTGGACTTTCATACACACACACACACACACACACACGTGCACACACATACACACACACACACACTCACACATGCACATACGTAGTGATCACAGCCTCAGGTTCCATGCTCAGCTCCAAGGGAGATGGACACACAACCCCTGCCCTTCAAGGGGCAGCTCCATCTATCAGGTGAGATTGTCCAGTAAACAATTGGAAAACATCCTTAGCCCATGATCCAGCCCTAGAGCTCCAGGTATTCGCCACATAAGTGAAGCTGCCCTGGCGGTCGGGTGGGGACCCCAGCTGCTCTGTTCAGTGGCACAAGATGTCCTGCAGTTGGGGAATGGAAACACACACAGTGGTCCACACAGCTGTGAAAAGATGCAGGGGACCTGAAGTGCAGTCACCAGGGAGGGAAGCCAACCAAGGGTGGTGTACTGTAGACATTCTTGAAGACAGAAAACCAGGGGCACAGGATAAATCCCAGTGGTTGCCAGGTTTGGGTGGGAGAGAGGGCTGAACAGGTGTAGCACCAAGGGACTGTAAGCTGTGAATTATTCTGCGTGACTCTATAATGGTGGATACAATGTCGTTGGGCATTTCTAACCCCAGAAGTGTAGACTCTAGAACCGGAGTCAACTACGGACTTTGCATAACACTGATGTGTCATAGTAGAGGTGTAATGCCAGATTCGAGGAACCCCAATAGACCTCCAGGAGCTGAATCCGACACAGTCACACAAGAGTCTTTATTGCAAGCTCGAGCCTGGACTCACAACCATTTCCAATGCAGCTTTCCCAAGGAGTGAGTTCTGGTCCTTTGTTCAGTGAGATTTTATAAGTTTTGGGAGATACTCTATGTGTTACAACATCACACAGCAAATCATCACACACCGTGGGAAAATCAAACAACTCTTAACACTTAACTCTTAACTCTTAACACTGGCAGGAACAAGTTGGGTAGGGGTGATTGGTTAGTTCAAGAGGGGGATTCCTTTGAACTGATTGGTTTAATCCATGAGGGATGTATGTGCTAGACTACATGGTTTCCCAACATGTTATCAACCACCAAGACTACTGGGGGGTCATCTGGCATTCCAGGTATTTTCCCTCTCTCATGCTGATTTGTGGTTGCTAGGGGGTTGCTATGGGTCCTCACCTAGCCTAACTGAGTCAGGTACACCTGGTGCTGCAAATCTCTCCTGTTACTTGCAAACAAACAACTTAGCAGGGTAGGTATGTGCTTAGGAGTGCTCAGTGGGCTTTTCCAAGGAGAAGGGTCATGCCCCCTCCCTCTGGACAGGCCTTGAGGTAGAAGCTGTTTTCAAAAATGGAGTCACATCAGTTTCTCAGAGGCATGAATTGTAGCATACGTACCACTCTGGTGTGAGATGCTGGTCCTGGGGGAGGTTGGGTAGGCAGAGGGATTTGGGAACTTCTGCTCAGTTTTGATGTGGTTTTAAAACTACTCTAAAACAAAACAAACAAACAAACAAAATCCAGTCTATGTTAAAAAAAGGGGGGGGGTAGGGTTCCAGATCTAATGTTGATTTCTCCTTCTGTTTACCAGGGAATCCTTGCTTCCCCGAATGCCGAAGTATAATGCCAGAGAGGCACATCCAGGCAAGGGTAGAGGGGATAGTGGAAGGTGATGAGCCCAGCCTAATTCCATCTTAAGTTGGGAGCCATCTTGTCACAAAGACATGAAAAGGTAATTTCTGTTTTACTATAAATTACTGTGATTTCTAAACTTGCTTGGAATGCCTGCCCGTGCCTGGAACTCACTCATGCCTGGCTTTCCTGACCAGGTAACAACCCTCTCTGAAACCTTAGTGGTGCCTCATAAATTTTGGTGTTGGGATCTAAATTTACTCCCTAACTTGAAATGTTGAGCCATGTAGATCATTAACCTACTACTTTCCTTTGTATTATGCTTGTGAAAATCCTGTAATCTGTAAGTTTCCAAGACCACCCGCAACCTTTTGCAACGTTTTGTGCTATTAAAACCTTGTTTCTAGAGAGCTGGGGGACTGTCCTCTAACCCACGGGTTTCAGGAGAGACAGTGCCGGCTGGCCAGAATACAAGCTTGCTTTAATTTGATTTAAAATTGGAGTTGGGGGTCTTCTTTGTCTCAGCCTCCTGAGTTGCTGGGATGACAGGCATGAGCCACTATGCCCAGCTAACATTTTACTATTCTGAATGCTTATTTAAAGAAATAAATCTCACTCATTTATGTCTAAGATTATTTTTTTAAGTCTTGTTTGCTTTGAGAGAGCAAATCAAGTTAGACAATTATTTTAAATATCCTATTGTAGTATTTGGAAGTACTCGTTATGGTTTGGATCTAGAAATGTTCCCCTAAAAGCTCACATTTTGAAAAAAAAATGTGATCCCCAGTGCTGCAAGGTCAGAGGTGGGGCTAAGGCAGTGATTAGGGCTGTAATGCCTCATTGTTTAATCTACTGGATGGGCTAACAATTTGAGGAGGTACTGAGCTGTAACTGTAAGGGGGAGGGTGTGCCTGGAGCAGCTGGCCCATGGGGCATTGTGTCTTGTTGCTGACCTCTTTCTTGCTTCCTCTGCTTTCTGGTTTCCAGGAGCTGAGCAGCTCTGCTCATCTACGCCTTTGGGCCATGTTGTTCTGCCTCACTCAGGGGCCAGAACAGTGGAGCTGGCTAACCCTGGCTGAGGCTCTCCACCTGTGAGCCAAAAGAAATCTTCTGCCTTTTTTCTTTCCTGGTACTAAAGATTGAACCAGGGGTTCCTCTACCATTGAGCTACTCCCCAGTCCATTTCTATTTTCTTTTTAAAATTTTGAGACAGGATTTCACTAAGGTTCCAAGCTGGCCTGGAACTTGTGATCCTCCTGCCTCAACCTCCTGGGTTTACACATGAGCACTTTCATGCCCATTTATTATTATTATTTTTTTTTGGTCGTGGGCTTCCAGGGATTCAACTCAAGAGCACTCAGCCACCCAGTCACATCCACAGCCCTATTTTGTATTTTAGAGACAGCGTCTCACTGAGTTGCTTAGTGCCTCACTTTTACTGAGGCTGGATTTGAAGTAGTGATCCTCCTGTCTTAGCCTCCTGAACCACTGGGATTACAGGCGTGTGCCATCATGCCCAGCTCTGTTTTAAGTTCTTTATGTCAGGTATTTTGGTTACAATACCAAAAGCTAACCCAGTACTAAATTTCTCTTACAGTTTTGAAATCAATTAATATTAACATTATTTAAAAAATCACAGCACAAATATTTATACGCAAACATCATTTTACACTACTGGGTTTTGAAAAATACCACTCAAAAATAGTCAATGGTAGTTATGCTTATAAAAACTCATGCCATGAGTTCTGAACTACCAGCAGGTGGCGTGTGAAATCTATTACTTGGAAAAGTTTATCTTGAGATCACTGCAGGTAAACAGTCTTGGGCTCCTCAAATCCATCCTCTTCTGGCTGCTGAACGCTAATTTCCCTTAAAACTTTATTTTTTTATTCATTTTTGGTATTGGGGACTGAACCCAAGGATGGTTAATCACTGAGCCACATCCTTAGCCCTCTGTATTTTTTATTTTGAGACAAGGTCTTGATAAATTGGTTAGGGCCTCATTGAATTGCTGAGGCTGGACCTGAATTTTGAATCCTCCTGCCTCAGCTTCCTGAGCTGCTGGGATTACAGTCATGTGTCACCATGCCCAGTCCATTTATTCATCTTTCATTCATTTTTGTGGTCCAGGGGAATGAACCCAGAGGCTCTCTACTACTGATCTATATCCCCAGCCCTTTTATTTTTATTTTTAAACAAACTTTTGGTACTAGGAATGAAACCCAGGGGTGCTCTACCACTGAGCCATATCCCTAGCCTTCAATTTTTCTTCAGACAGGTTCTCACTAAGTTTCTGAGGGCCTGACTAACTTGCTGAGCTGTGAATGTGGCTCAGGGGTAGTGTGTTTACCTGGTGGGCAGGAAGCCCGAGTCCTATTCCCCACCCCAGGAAGGGGGGAATCCTTCACCTCAGTCTTTTCCCAGCTACCCTGAAGCCAGGGTTCTGTGTCCTCTACATTTGCAGCTACATGCTAAGTTTCATTTCTAAGTGCCCAGAGGAAAGATTTTCCTATGCACCCAAATGGGAAGGCACACAGTAGCGGCACAGCTGCTTCTTGACAGGTACTTGGGCCATGAAACATCCAGTTCCACCAGGTTAAAAGGTACCGGTCTGCCCAGTAAGCACAGGAGAGGGTACAGGCCTAATGTCCCTCAGTATCCCCATCAGCTTAGCACAAAGCTGGAAAAACCTCCAACGTGGAGAGTAGGACACTGATTGGTCTCCAGAGGGGCGGTGCACAGGTTCTAGGCTTAACTGGCTCAGCTTGGCACAGTGCAGCAGGTGGTTCTCCAGGACTGACATGGGGAGGCACCATAGAAACTGAACATGGTGAGCTGGGAGCATCGGTTCAGGGAAGGAGGGTGGCATGGAGCTGCGAGTCCATGACCTCACAGTCCTGCGATTCCAGGGTCTGAAGAGTAGCTACAATTTTCTGTAGAATTTGGAGGGGCATGGGACTTAAACTGGATGTTTTTTGGAGGAAGGGGGACTGGGAATTGAACCCAGGGGTGTTCTAACACAGACCTACATCCACAGTCCACTTCCCTTTTATTTTGAGACAGGCTCTTCCCAAGTTGCTGAGGATCTAAGTCACTGGGGCTGGTTTGGAACTTTTGATCCTCCTGCCTCAGCCTCCTGAGCCACTAGGATTAGAGGTGTTCACTACCGCACCTGGATTTAAATTTTGATGCCATCAAGATCCATGTGCTTCAGCTGACTGATACCCAGGCACAGGGACATATGCTTCAACTCTTATTCCAAGTACAGGGAGTTAGTAATTGAGAGGGTCTGGTGGGAAGGGTTGCCTAAGGAGACACCAGGCAGTTAGTTCTGAGGAGCGATGTCAAGGTGGGCGAAAACAAATTGGCCCAAGCCCAAGGTCACCCTGACCCTCTGATGATGGTCAACACCCAGGATTCTGCCTGTTGCAGAATCTGTTCATTTACATCACCCATTTCAGGGTGAGCCTTACACCAGGTTGGTCCACCATCTGCAAGGCCTCCATCCCTGCTCCTCACCCTCAACTCCCAATGACCACCTGAGGCTCAGAGCAGCCTTCCCCAGGGGGGCATTGGAGGTGGCTCCTCTGCTCCCTGCTGGAGAGCACAGAGCTTCCCTGTTGCAAGGTGCAGGTGTGGGGGCTTCCCTCCTCCAGCGCCTTCCCCTCCACCCTGCTGCTCACCACCTTTGCTAGACAGGCCTCGCAGGGAAGGAACCTCATACCCACCTCACTAGCTCCTCTCCCCACCACCTGGCTTCCCAGCAGCGTTCCACTTCCCAGACCACAAACCCCTGTTTGGCCCTCTACTTCTGTGTTTGTGGTGATGAGTCCATCCTTCCGGACTGAACAGGGGACCAGACTCTGAGGTCACTCGGTCACTCTCCAGCATCTCCTTCTCTGACATCGCCAGTGGCCAGGGTACAGCAACTGCAATTTATTTGTTTATTTATGGTGCTGGGGATAGAACCCAGGGGTGCACTACCACTGATTCACATTCCCAGCCCTTTTTGTTTTTTGCTGAAAGCACAGGTTTACTAACACCTTCAAGGGCAGAGTGGGCCCTGTGTCTAGAGAGGCTATCACTGTTTGCCTCTCCTTCATGACTCCTGGTGACCAGGCATCGACCACAGCTCCAGACCACATTCTCCAGAAGTTCCCATGAACCTTCCACACATCCAGCACCTGGAGTTTCCACCTCCTGCAGGGATGAAAGCAGAGTCTCAGCCCTGAGGCTCCTTCCTTCATCTCTCAGCTGCTGCCCCATGCTCCACCAAGGAAGGACAATTATTTTTGGAAAACTGCAGTAGCCATTTCTCTGAGTCCCATCTACTTTTTTGAGTCTGTTTCTCTAACTGGAATCAAAGTTACCATGAAGATGCAAAGGGAGAAGTATTTTGAAACTAAAGTTGATAAATAGGTAGAAATTCATTAAAAAAAAGAACAACAGAAGGAAAGAAATTTAATATGACCTAAACCAAAGCAGAAATCAAAATTATTGGGATGAAGGCAAAACTGCATTTAGAGACACAAAATGCAGACATCTGGTCCTTTGGAGAGACAGAATATGATATCCTCTTTGCCATCACAAACTACGTGTCACCATTTTTTGTTTCTTTTTTGGTATTGGGGGATGAACACAGTGGTTCTCTAACACCAAGCTACATCTCCAGCTCCTTTTATTTTTTTATTTTGAGACAGGATCTTGCTTAATTGCTGAGGCTGGCCTTCAACTTGTGCTTCTCCTGCCTCAGCCTCCAGAGTTGCTGGGTTTACAGACATGTGCTACCTCTCCTAGGCTGTAGGTCACTGGGTAAGACTGGCTGAGAGTAGAGCCCATAGAGGTTCTGTTTTTAGTTCAGTTGTCTAAGCTCATCTTGAACTTGTGGGCTCAAGCAATCCTTCTTCCTCAGCCTCCCAAGTAGCTGGAATGAGAAGTGTATGCCACCAGATAGCCTGAATGGGGTCTCTGTGGGGTTTGGTGACTTACCAGAGCTGGATGATTGGCAGGGAGTTCTGAATCCTAGCAGTGCCAGACAGTGACACAGGGCTCCAGGCTTCTGTGCTTCTATGACTCCTTGAAGCTTTTATGGGGTCTTTCTAATCCCACCTCCTCTTTTCAACACCTAGCTCCAATCAGTGTTATCTGGTTAAATACTTGAATCACCACCCAATTAATCTCACTGAACTTCTTTTTTTTTTTTTTCAAATTAACTGACTTAATCAAATGTCCATACCTGAAAGGGAATAACTGAAGAGTAGGGACACATTAATTGTTCACTCTATATTATTGATTGATTTTTATTAGTATTTGACTTTTATGGTCCTGAGTGTGAGACAGGAAAGGGTTAAATCTGTTTTTGGCCTTAGGGAAAAACAACTGAATGCATAGTTCTTGGGATTTCTTTGGCTATGCCCTTCTCTCTCTCTCTCTCTCTCTATATATATATATATAAAGATGGATAGAGAGATAGAGATAGATATAGATATACAAATGATGGTACTGGGGATTGAACCTTGGGACACTTTAACACTGATCTTCATCTCCAACTCTTCGTATTTTTTTCCAGAGACAGAATTTCACTCAATTGCCAAGGCTGGCCTTGAACCTGGCATCCTTTTGCCTCAGTCTCCTGAGTTGCCAGGATTATAGGCATGCACCATCATGCCCAACTGGCCACATTGAATTTACACACATATGTCAGAGTTACTCAGTGTATTAACTCTCACTTGGGTTTTATGTTTCCTAACATACCAGCTCATGTGCCCAATCAGGGAGGGAGAGAGGAACCCCTGAGGGCATGGCTGATCTTCCAAAACTTGGGTCCAGAGGATTAGGCTGCAGCTATAATGGGAGCAGAGCTGGGGACTGGGCCACTGAGGCTGCATGTGGACACTGGAACTCTGGATCACCAAGGGAGTGGGAAGTACATGCAGCTGTTTTTGGTGCCTGCCTGGGGCTTTGTTTTGGTGGGGTGCAGTTCTCTTGGGTGGAGGGCATGGAAAGATTAAAATATCTGTTTTAGAAGGAGTTTAGAGGTCAGAAGGGAAGTAGCTACAAGAGGGACAACAGAGACCCTTCAATCTCAGTGCTGTCCTTGAGGTCAAGGAGGGAGATGCATTCTTTGATTCCCCAATAAAGAAAAGGGAGTCTCCATGTGGGATCAGCCCTGTAAACCTGCTGGACAAGATTACCTCCAAAAAAGTGAATTGACATAGAAAGCCAGAGAGCAGTTTCATGGTCAGAACCAGGGGAAGAGACTATAGACAAAAAACCACCAAGAGCCAGGCATAGTGACCCACACCTGTAATTCAAACAACTCAGGAGGCTGAGATGGGAGAATTGTGGGTTTGATGTCAGCATGGGCAGCTTAGCAAGTTCATGCCTCAACATAAAAAATGAAAAGGACTGGGCATGGAGCTCAGTGGTAGAGCACTCGCCTAGTGATCCTGAGTTCCATCCCCTGTACTGAGACAGGAAGGAAGGAAGGAAAGAAAGATACACCTGAGTGAACACCAGGAGTGAACGGTGGGCTCTTAGGAGCACAAGAGATAGAAACAGGGCCAAAGGTATCTTTCCCTGTCTCCATGGTAGGTATCACCTGGAGCCTTTTGGTTCTTCCCAAAGTGGGGTATTTCCCAGGCTGCATCAACCCTAATCAGTTTCTATGTCTCTTGAGCACATAAGGGAATTCTCTTTAGCATAATTAAAGGTGAGAGTTTGAGTAAAAGCCAATCAGAAATTGGGAAGCATCAGGGTTAAAAAGTTGAGCATGTTCTTGCAACCTGTCAGATGCAAGTGCCTATGGGAAAATGCAAAAGAGATCTTTGTTGGTGTGTGTTGGTGTTGCAGCTCCAGGGATTGAATCCAGGGGTGCTGTCCACTGAGCTCCACCCCCAGCCATATTTATTTATTTATTTATTTATTTATTTATTTATCCAACCTATTTATTTATTTATTTTACCTTCAGTGAAATTTTATTCTAATTCTTTGAAAATTGACAAACCATATCATATTGTAAAACTCAAATCACTAAAACATTCTTTCCCGTTCCCCATATCTCCACTCTCTGTTGTCTCAGTTAAATGACAGTCTCTATAATGAACCTCAACTAACTAGAACTTTCTTTAAGTATCTACATATTTATTTACTTATTCTTATTAGGCATATGTGAAACCAGAATTCATTTGGATTCATTGTACACAATTGCAGCACATCTTTTTATTTCTCTGGTTGTACAAATGTATGTTGCAGTCATATATGTCTACAGCCCTTTTCAAAATTTGAGATAGCCCTGGATAAGTTGCCAAGGCTGGCCTGGAACCAGTGATCCTCCTGCCTCAGCCTTCTGAGTTGCTGGGATTACAAGTATGCACCACCAAACACAGAGAGTTGCTTTTTTTTGTTTTTGTTGGTTTGGGCTGGGCCTTTCTCTTAAGTGCTTAGCAGAAATTACCCATGTTCATTTCACTTATGTTTGCAATTGAAGCATGCTTAGGATTATTTTTAAGACATAAATGGGGGTTTTTGATGAGAAATCTTTGAAGCCCGGCCTTCAAATTTAACATGTCTTTACCTCTTTCTTGCTTTGGGGCATCTCTTGAGGCAGCTGAGCAAGAGGGTTGAAATGGCAAGGTGTCACTCTCGGCTGCCACCCTTGACTTGGTGCTTGGGACTAGAGACAGGTAGATTTTTCTGCCACCCAAATAACAATAGAGTGGCTCTCCAAAAACTGACTTTAGAAGGGACAGAAAATGCAGGACCCCAAGTAAAGTCCAGCCCATCCAGGAGGCAAAGGAAGACAGGGTTTCAGAGGCTGCATAAGGTGCTTTGAAACCATTATTATTGGCTGCAAGGATTCAGTAACAAGGGTGGCCTTGGTCCAGGATGACAGGGACCTGCTGTGTGGATATCCTCTCAGAAAAAATAATTGTGAGCAGGACGCAGTGGTGCATGTTTATAATCTCAAATACTTGGGAGGAAGAGGCAGGAGGATTTGAAGTTCAAAGTCAGCCTGAGCAACTTAGTGAGGCCCTAAGATTTTGCATAAGGCTGTGGTTCTGTGAGTCTTTTGTGATGGCTCCTGTTAGCAGGCAGTTGTGGTCCAGGATGCCCACTTCCTAGCATCCTACCAACCCTGTTGTGTTGGAGTGGTGTCATTTTGATGGAAAACTTTCACCATTAGCTTCACCTGTAAGTACACAGGAGTTCCCGGCTGATAGACATCCTTAGCAAGGACACAACCAGTGTTAGTTTCCTTGAATTGTCTGAAACTGATGGCAGTATTTTGGAGTGTAAGTGGTTGTAGGAAAGTATTTAAAACTCTTTAAAACCAGGAAAGAATCATGGGGAATATAAAAGGACCACTGGCCACTGACCTAGGGATAAGTATGCTCATCCTGCTTTCTTGCTTATTTATTTATTTTTTGTATCAAAGATTGAACCCAGGGGCTCTATACCACTGGATGCCAAAAGCTCTGTCCTTGATCCTGATGACAATTCAATAACAAGGACACAGTTTTGAGAAAAATAAAAAAGAATGTTTATTACTTTGCTCACAAAAGAGGAACACAGGGGACTCCTGTCCCAAAGATTGTGATTCTTCCCATCAGCAGGAACAGGTTGTTTTTAAAGAGGTGTTTAGAGAAAATGAGATTAGAGAGAAACCAGGAAGGAGATCAGGGAAAAGAAGATCAGGGAGGAGAAGGTTAGGGAGAAGATTTGGGAAAAAGAAACATAATGTGTAAGTTTCAAAGCCACAAGGGATATAGTCAAAGCATCAAGGGAACCCCTGTTATGCACGGAACCACATCCCCAAACCCCATATTTTAGAGAAACTTGGGGTTGAATGCAGGGATGTAGGACCACTGAGCCACATTCCCAGCCCTTTTCCTGTTTTACTTTCAGACAGTGTCTCACTAACTTGCCCAGGCTGTCCTTCAACTTGCAATCCTCGTGCCTCAGCTCCTGAGTTGGTGGACTTCGGATGTGTGCCACCATGTCCACTACAATCCACATTTTTTAACCCCCTACAAATTGTGTTCAGTAAAAGAACAAAGTACCAGAAATCACTTTTTCTTTCTTTCTTTCTTTCTTTCTTTCTTTCTTTCTTTCTTTCTTTCTTTCTTTCTTTCTTTCTTTCTGTCTTTCTTTCTTTCTTTCTCTCTCTCTCTTTCTTTCCTTCCTTCCTTGCTTCCTTCCTTCCTTCCTTCCTTCTTTCTTTCTTTCTTTCTTTTTTTTTTTGTACCAGGTGATGAACCCAGAGACAGTGAACCGCTGAGTCAGATTTACAGCCTTTTTTTCCCTTTCTTTCTTTTTATTCAATAAATACAACCTTAAGGAAAAGAATAGTTTAATTATAGAGCATGTTAGGCAATTAGGCCTTTCCTATTATTCAGTCACCTGATTTCTGAAGCTTATTGCTTTGAGGTAAGATAAAACATTGGACTGATCCATTGAAAAAAATAATAGAGACACAATTCCCTGAATTACTGAAACCTAGGCATCAAATGAACTTTACCAGCTTCATTCTTACTAACTTATTTCTCAGAAATGCCCTTAGTGGCCCCAGAGGTGTAGGTCTCTCTGTGCTGACACCAAGCAGATGTCAGCGCTGCGATGCTTCTAATTCTCAAGGATGCTCCTCCTGGTTCTTTGGTCATATTATGTAACTGATGCCTCTGTTCGCTTCTGCCTCTGCTCACATTCCCATGCTACTGCGTCTCTCATCTGGGCTCTGAGGCTGTAGGGTCTGCATCCTTGGACTTAATCAGCCTTGGATTGAACATCGTTGAAAATGAGTGTATCTATGCTGAATGTGTAGAGACTTTTTCTTGTCATTATTTTCTAAACAGCATGGTGTAAAACGCAATGTATTATTCCCATTGTATGCAGTGACTAAGGAATATTGAGTTGATTTAAAGCACACAGAAGCATGTACATAGGTTATGTCCATATCAGGAGGAACCCCCAGGCAGTTACAAAGCATGGGAATTCTTCAGCGTGTTCCCCAACAACCAATGGGTCATTGAAGAAATCAAAATGAAAGTGTAAAATGCCTGCAGACCAATGAACAGGGCCACACAAGATATTCAAACCTGTGGATACAGCAAAAGTAATTCTAAGTGGGAAGTTTCCAGCAAGAAATATCTACATTAGGAAAAAATCTCAAATAAATGGCCCAATATTGCATGTCAAGGGATTGGAAAAAATAAGCATGGAGTATGCCCCCAATTAGTAAAATTGGGAGAGTATATGAATTAATTAAACTTTTCAAGTAGCTGAATTTGAGACATGTGCCACTCCAACCAGATTTTTGTACTTGTTATTGTCTTGGGGACCAGGCATTGCAGCCAAGGGTGCTTTGCCAGTGAGCCACACCTTCAGGGGGGATTTTGAGACAGGGTCTTGTAACCTTGCTTACAGCCTCACTAAATTGATGAGGCTGCCTTTGAACTCACCATCCTCCTGTCTCAGCCTCCTGAATTTCTGGAACTATAGCTGAGCATCACCAATCCGGCTTTTGCAGTTGTTTTTGGAAACAAATCTTTCAGGACATCAATTTTACATACCTGGCAAGACCAATTAAAGAATGCATTCCATTGTTTCATGTGGGTTCTGGTTCTTTCTTTTCAAATATTTCTAACAGATAGACAGCTCTATTCCAATTAAACCTTCCCAATATGGTCACACCATTTTCAGAATTATTTATTTACTTATTTCTGTGATGCCTTGGATGGAACCCAGGCCCTTCCACATGCTAGGTGAGTGCTCTACCACTGATTGATTCCCTAGCTCCCTGAGTTAGTTTTGATGAAATTCACTCATTTCTCTAGAAAATCATGGGTTCTGGGTTCCTAGACTGTACAGGTGAAATTGGCCAGTGTTCCAGAAGGGGTTCTACACTGTTTTGATCCAGATGCACAAAGGACTCTGCATCTTTCAGTAGCTGCTCCAAGTGTTATAGTTAAAGCATCATCCTGGGGTTTCATAGATTGACTTCTAGACCACTTATGTATAATTGAATCAAGCCTTTATTGAAGCACTCAGGTGGCAACTGACCATGACATAAAGCTGTTCCCCTGATCAGCCCCAAACAATTGCAAGAGTGCTCCTTATAAGCCTGAAAACCACAAAAGGGGAGTTTGGGGGTCTAGCCAATGCAAGCAAGTCAAGTTACAGAAGCGGGAGAGTGCAGCCAGGTGGAGGGACGCTCAGCCAATCACAATTAGCCCAGTCACCCCAGTTACAGAAACAGAGCCCTATTCCCCTAGTTACAGAAACAATGCCCCATTAAGTAGTTCCATGTTCTTAAAGGTTTCTATAGCAAAAGGAAAAGAACATCTTGCCCTGGTCATGACCCTTCTAGTTTGCATTGTTGTTTTACAAAATGGAATCACAAAACAATATGAAGTCACTTTGGCTTGACTATCACACAAAAAGTGGAACCCATTTCTCTCTGCCTATCCAGCCACTCTTACACAACAGGTCCTGTTTGTCATTACATCCTACATTTGTGTGCTGTCTCACAGCACAAATGAACCTAGAGTCAAAAATGAGCAGCTCAAAGAGATGTGAGTGCTTTATCCGCAGGGCTCTGGGAAGACCAAGAGCCCTCACAACCTCTCCAGGTTTCTCAATCATTATAATGATGACTGGTTTAAACTCTCCTTTGATATCTGATTTAACTTACTGAATCATGTTGAGTAACATTAAGACTCTTCATATTACAATTTAAGAAAAAAAACTTTTAAATTATTTTTTTAAAATTTAGTGTCTCTCTGGGATCCTGTATTCCCCCTTTTCCTTATTTAATAAAATTGAGTAAAGGCTTGGCATAAGTCATAGTATTATTAGTTTAAGTTATAGATAATAGTACAAGTATTTAAATGATTAAAAATAGATTTACCTTTTATTGATTATTAAAATTTTTTAATATAGACTAGTCGATCCATCCTAACAATTTAGAAAGTATCTTCAATCTTTTTGAGAAAAGGTCTCAAAATCTCTATATTTTAGAATATTATCCTTTAAATAAGTATCTCTTAATTTCATTTAAAAATATGATTAAGGTAATTTTCTGTGTAGGGAGCAGTGTATAAATCTTACTGTATTTTTTATGGACAATAGATCTAGTCAGAAAACTTATATAACATCAATGATTTTTTTTAAGTTTGTAACCTTTATTGTTTAAAATTAATATATAACTTTAATTTGGAGAACCTTAGTCTTAACAAAATGTTTTTTTTTTTAATTTTATAATTATCTAACAAACAAAATATGTAAAAATTAGTATCTCAGTATCTTAGAATCAATCAATTTTAGACTCTAAGGACAATTGTTAAAATCAGGATTTAAGTTAGTAGTTCAATATATTTAATGTTTAATCAAAAATGTGAATTTATTTACCAAAATTAATCTTTGTCTTAAACAGTAAGAATTATTAGCCAATAAGGATCTTTCTTTAAAGAAATAAACTTACATTTTAATAGGTGCTTATCATGTTAAAATATGGAAAAATCTTAGCTCACATTAGTATAGTTAAATTAGGAAAATAGCCTGAAATACCCTTAAATTAATTGTAATCAGTTTAGTATATATAAATCTCTTTTTTAATCATTCTAACTTTTTACATCATTTGTTTAGATAATAACATAAAAATCTTTTTTACTTAGGAAAATACTTTTATCATTGAAATATGAATATAAAGACCTTGTTTTACCCAAAGATGATTTCTTTCTTCTTTTTAGGATCCATGTGTGCTTTTTCTTTGTTGAAGCATCTTTTTTTTTAGAAAAATAATTTTTGGTTATATTTTGGAACAATTTCTGAAAACCTTAGAATCTATAAACAAATTATTGTACTTTGATAAGAAATATCAATGAAAATATAGTTAAAATCCTTAGATATTTTGTAGACATTATTATAATTATTTATCATCTTATGAGTTTGAACAGTAACTTTGAGAATTAGAAACTACTTGAAGATTGTATATTTACTTGAAAGCAAATTTATAGTAATCACATTTATCTCAAATATCTGTAACTGAAAAGGCAGAGTATTTGATAAATGTAAATATAAAATATAAACTATGGGTTTTCTGTTGAAGAAAAACAATTAGGCAAATATATATTAACTAATCAATTAGGCATGTGCTAATTATTTTATAGATTAACAAATGTAGGTTATCTAAATATCTAATAAAATATATATTAAGAATAAGAACATAACTTATAATTGTATTAACTTTATGTAACCACGTGGTCTTAAAATATTTGGATCCATTTTAATTTATTTTTAAATAGGAGTTCACTCTTCTATGTGACGTCACTTGATGTAACTGAAATAAGATCCTTGTGTATACATATTTATTTTTTATAGTTAGGAATGAGAATAAGGATTTTTTGATCATCACAGGAACATTGCCAGCTTTGTTCCTGTGGCGAGCAAATGCATCCTCATAACCTCCAAAATTAAAAGTAAAATATAAAGAAGCATGTTTGATATCTCTCATCAATAGAGCATTATTTAGTAACACAACTATAGATAAAAGTCAGGTTATTTAACTCAGAACTAACTTAAATTTAGGACTGCAACATAGAAACCTGTGGAATTAAATTTCGTCTGAAAAAGATATCTTTCGTTAGCATTTACAGGTAGGCATTTTTAAAAATAGAGGCTCTGAACAGCTCTGGTAGAAATCTGAAACACAGTAGTACAGGTTAGTGGCTGGAAGGCAAGACTAGAAATCCTGTCTGAGTGACTGTGGAAGAACTAATCAGAAGCCCGCGAAAGTGTGGGAGGTGGGACCAGGGAGCCCACTCTTCCAGCCAGGCACCCTTTGGTTACCATGGTGATGCAAACAATGTGGAGTCCCCTGCCCATTGTCGGGGGCAAAATTTCCCCAAGTTTTCCTAGCCGATTGCATTTTGTTTGATTTTGTCTGCATTTTCCCCTGCCTGGCCAAGATCCTACTGTAGTAGTAGCTTGTTCTGTCTCTGCGACCTGCGGTTGCAGCTCCTGAACATCCTGCACTTTTTTTCTGTGGCACGTGGGTGCTCCAAAGGCTTTTTAGCAGCAAATGCTAGCATTACCATCAGATCTTAAGTTAGTCTGTGTTTGGCATTTAGGTCAAGTAATTCAAGGGTTAAAAGCACTGCTGGCCGCAGGGGCTAGGACCCCATAGCAAGCAACAAGCAGCAGTGGCTAAAGTCTCTTGTCCCCAGAGGCTGAGTTACAACCATTCTGATTCACAGGACAATCATGTAGTAAAAAGGTCCATACATACTTTCTGAGTATTGACAAAAACAATTGAAAAATGAAACTTATTACTCTCTAGGTAAACATCACATTTTATCTACCTTTTTCTCACTCTCCTAGCACAAACTTCTGAAAGGGTAAAGTTTCTAAGCTGCAAAGCCTGAGTTAAAATGTAAAGGACCAGGTATTGTTAAGTTTCTAAGCTACACTCAAAGCCTGAAATTCCTGTAGCTGTTAGGACAATTCCCGGGACTGCCCATTAGATAATTCCCCCTGACCACTTAGTTGTTTAACAACCTGGACCCTGTGCAGCTTAGCACGTAGGCACCTCAGGGCCCAAACCAATCAGTTTGAATGTATCACCCTCCTTAGGACTGACCTATCATTCCAGCCCGACCTGTTCCCGCCAATGAATGTACTAATCATGTTTGAGAATTTTTGTTTGATTTTCCCGCAGTGTATGGTGATTTGTTAAAGGGGACTGTGATGTATGTAAAGTCCCTGCCCTCCCTAAAAAAGTGTACTTAAGCACTGCTCAACCCCTGCTCGGGGCTCTGGGCCACTCTCCCTTCTTGAGTGAGCACGGAGCCCCAGCACGCTGGATCCTCAATAAACCCCTTTTTTGCTGTTGCATGAGTCGGTCTCTTGGTGGTCTCTTCCTCCGACGTTCGCCGGACCCTTACATTTGGTGCATTGGCCGGGAATCCCACAGTGCCAGACAAGGAGACCCCAACGGAGTCCTCTAGGGGTAAGTAGGGTGCCTTTTTTTTTCCTTTTTCTTGCGATCGCTCGGAGTTTCGGTATAAGGGTTGGCAGAATGGCTGCCGGCGGAGAGCGTGAGCTCCCCCCAGCGGTGGTGGACAGACGTGTCCTGAAACCACAGGCCAAGTCCCCAAGGGACACCTTGGAGGACTCGGGAAACTGGGGGATTGAAGCGCCCTCAACTCCGGTGTATTCAGTGACTCTGCTGCCAACCCATCAGGTTCTGTCGGCTATTTAGTTTTGTTCATTGTCTCGTGTTGAGTTTACTGTCTGCCTTTAGGGTACTCATGTTAAACGTTTACTGTTTGTCCTTGTCTGTGTCACGTTTATATTGTCCCTGTCTCTGTCTGAGTAACTCCCATTATGGGACAAAGCCATTCCATGTCTCTGTCCCTGACCCTTGATCATTTGACGGATGTCCGCTCAAGGGCCCAGAATCTTTCTTTTTCAGTGAAATGCCAGACCTGGCAGGCTCTCTGTGCTTCAGAATGGCCCACCCTCGGAGTTGAATGGCCCACAGAAGGATCCTTCCACCTCCCTTTAATCCGCAAAGTCAGAGATATTGTCTTTCAGCTGGGGCCGCATGGCCATCCAGATCAACAGCCATATATCTTAACCTGGCACAACCTCTGTGAATTTCCTCCAACATGGGTGAAGCCTTTCCTTGTCCCAGCCCCCACTCCAACCCCTTCCCCCACCTGAATTACAGGGTTAGTCGAGTCGCTGATGTTCTCACACCAGCCCACTTGGGATGACTGCCAACAACTCCTGGGGACTCTCTTCACAACAGAGGTATGGGAGAGAATCCTCCTGGACGCCAGAAAGAATATTCTTGGACCAGATGGGAGGCCAACTCAACTTCTCAACATCATTGAAGCTGGCTTCCCCTCGAACCCACCCAACTGGGACCCTAACACTTTTGACGGTAGGGAGCATCTGTCCACTTATCACCGGGCTTTTATAGTGGGTGTCCGAGCGGTCGCCAGACGGCCAACTAATTTGGCCAAGGTAAGAGAGATTATCCAGGGGCCTAATGAATCTCCCTCGAGGTTTCTGGACAGAATTATGGAAGCATATAGGAGATATACTCCCTTTGATCCTCAGGCAGAGGACCAAAAGGCATCTGTTGCAATGGCTTTTATTGGGCAGGCTGCCCTGGATATTAAGAAAAAGTTACAACGTTTAGATGGATTACAAGATATGACCTTAAGAGATTTAGTCAGAGAAGCTGAGAAAGTATATTATAAGAGAGAACAAAAGGAAGATAAAGGAGAAAAAGGCAGACTAAAGCATTGGCAAAGGTCCTGGTCGCAGCCGCAGATAGACCAGAAGTTAAAAAGCAGGGAGACATGAAGGGATACCTGGGCCCACGCCAAAAGCTGCCCCTGGCCTCGGATCAATGTGCCTACTGTAAAGAAAAAGGACACTGGGCCAAAGAATGCCCCCAAAAAAGAGGCAGCCATGCAAGCCTGTCATGCTAACTCTAGAAGATGACTAAGAAAGTCGGGGCTCGGATCCCCTCCCTGAGCTCAGGGTAACATTTGAAGTGGAGGGGACCCCAGTGACCTTTGAAGTAGATACAGGAGCAGTATATTCAGCCCTAAAGACCCCAATGGGCCTTCTATCTAATAAAAGATCCTTAGTTCAAGGGGCTAATGGCAATAAATATCGGGCTTGGACAACAAAGAGAACTATGGACCTAGGAAGGGGAAAAGCCCACCACTCTTTCCTAGTAATCCCAGAATGCCTGGCCCCATTGATGGGCAGGGATCTACTCACCAAGCTCCGGGCTAAAATAACCTTTAGCTCTGATGGTCCCCAAGTGGAATTTCTAAATCCTTCAGTAAAACCCCCCATAGCCACGGCTTTGACTATGTCAGTAGAAGATGAACATCAACTCTTCACAGCCCCTGGGACTGATCAAACAGGTAAGCTACCCCAGAAATGGATAAAAAATTATCCTGATGCCTGGGCAGAAACTGCTGGGTTAGGTCTAGCCATAAAACAACCTCCAATAGTAGTAGAATTGAAAGCCTCTGCCTCTCCAATCAGTGTTAAACAATATCCTTTAAGCAAAGAAGCTAGGGAGGGGATACGGCCCCATATTCAGAAATACCTGGCTCTTGGGGTCCTAAGGCCCTGTCAGTCAGCCTGGAATACCCCCCCTTCTACCAGTAAGAAAACCAGGAACTGGGGACTACTGTCCTGTTCAAGACCTAAGAGAGATCAACAACAGAGTGCAGGACATTCACCCCACGGTACCTAATCCATATAATTTGCTTAGCACTCTGAATCCAGAGCAGAAATGGTACACTGTGCTGGACTTAAAAGATGCTTTCTTCTGCTTGCCCCTGCATAAGGACAGTCAGTTGTTGTTTGCTTTCGAGTGGATAGACCCAGAAACAGGAACATCTGGCCAACTAACCTGGACGAGACTCCCATAGGGGTTCAAAAACTCTCCCACTCTCTTTGATGAAGCTCTCCACAGGGACCTCAATGACTTCAGAACTGCACACCCTGAAGTCACCCTACTCCAATATGTGGATGATCTGCTGCTGGCAGCCAACAACAAGGAGAACTACAGAATAACGCTGGGACCCCCTGCTCCACTCAACCTGGCTACATTGCTGCCAGAAGAATCATCAGGACTCATTGCTCATGATTGTCAACACATACTGGCAGAGGAGACCAGTGTATGATGAGACCTAAAGGATCAGCCAATGCCTTTCCCTGAGGTCCTATGGATTATGGAGAGGAGCAGCTTCCTCCAAGACAGTAAGTGGTGGGCTGGAGCAGCAGTAGTTAGCAAAACAAATGTCATCTGGTCCTCTGGCCTCCCAGAAGGGGCATCAGCTCAAAAAGCAGAACTAATTGCCTTACTAAAGCACTGGAAATAGCAACAGGCAAAAGGGCCACAATATACACTGATAGCCACTATGTATTTGCCACTGCTCATGTGCCTGGGGCTATTTACCAGCAAAGGGGGCTATTAACCTCCGCCAGGGAGGAGATAAAGAACAAAGACAAGATCCTCCACCTTCTCTCGGCAGCAAAATGTCCTAAAGAACTAGCTATAGTGCACTGTCAGGGGCACCAGAAGGGGAACGACCCCGTGGCAGTTAGAAACATACTGGCAGATGAGGAAGCTAAGTTGGCAGCCCTAAACGGAGTGACCCTGTTAACTGTTTCCACACTGGGGGAACAACAACCAGGAGACTTGGCTGCACAGGAACATTCTGGCAACTTATCATCTGGGGACATAGATACAGAACTCTGGGACCCTACAGAGCCAAGTTTACAATTTCAATAAGCCCAACTTTATGTCAAAGACGTACACCAGCTCACCCATTTAGGCTCAAAGAAGTTACAGGCACTCTTAAAGGACAAAAGAAAGGATTTATTGTTGACTGACTCACAGAGGTAAGAAATAGCTGAGCAGGTGACCAGAGCTTCTCAAGTCTGTCAATTAGTTAATGCCTACCCTTCCAAGCTTCCTGCAGGGGGGCGCTTGCGAAGAACCAGACCAGGACAATTCTGAGAAGTGGACTTTACTGAAATTAAGCCAGCAAGGTATGGACTTAAATATCTCCTAGTCTTTGTAGATACTTTTTCAGGATGGGTCGAAGCCTTCCCCACGAAGAAAGAAACGGCTCAGATGGTGGTCAAAAAGATCCTAGAAGACATCTTTCCAGGATTTGGATTGCCTAAGGTAATGGGGTCCAATAATGGACCGGCATTTGTGGCCCAGGTAAGTCAGGCATTAGCCAGGACCTTGGGGATTAATTGAAAGTTACATTGTGCTTATAGACCCCAGAGCTCAGAACAGGTAGAAAGGATAAATAGAACCATCAAAGAGACCTTAACGAAATTAAGCTTGGAGACCAGCATAAAAGATTGGACTATGCTCCTACCTTATGCACTGTTTTGTTCAGGAAATACCCCCTCTGCCTCTTTGTGTAACCTCACGCCCTATGAAATTCTCTATGGTGCCCCTCCTCCAATAAGGGACCTAACCCCAACCCTGAGACTTAAGGATTCCTTTCACACCCCCTTGCTTAATGGTTCAATTTAAATTGGGTAAACAGATAAAGGTAAAGATGTCTTTAAAATTAAGCTTATAAGTTTTTCTAGGTGTTCAAAAGGGCCCTAATAAAATGTTAATGTCTATAAAATAATCTGCTTAAATTCAAAAATTTACAAGTATTGTTTCAAAAGGTGAACAGAAGGAGGTTAACAGATAGAAAAGAGAAACTAGAAGGTTCTAGATATGGATTTAATAGAGGGAAAATGTGTTTCTGGATAAGAGAGTCTATCTGATTAAGTAATTAAGAGGGTTTAAATAAGTGATAAAAAACGTTTGTGTAAGTTGGTTATATGTGTAAGTTTTTGAGCAAATAATCTTAAAGAAATTAAAAATTATACAACTATGGTTAAACAACAACTGTTATTTTTCAATATTGTAATGTTATTTCTTTAAAAGCTAACCGTGGTTAATATAAAATCATCAGTGCAATTGTGATGCCATTAATGTGTTCATATCTACCAGGTATACAAGTCTGTAAGGTAGAAGCTTCAAAAGAGCATTATATCAAGCTGATGTTCTAAAGTTGTATGGTAATGTTAGGCTTAAAAAGAAAAACATGTTGGAGATTTATTTATATCATTTGTGTTCTATAACTGGACTTGTTATCAATAAGTTATGTAAATTTCTATGTTACTTTTTACATTGAGATACAATTTAAATGTATTTTTAAGTTAATGAGAGCCTAATCTGTGTGAAGGTTTTATTGTGAAACACAAAAATACTTTGCTACTTTTCTACAAAAGGTTAAAAGCTTTCAGCCTTTCTTTATTTCATGTTTTAGATGTGGTGTTATGTTGTGTTAGCTAATGTTCATGTAAACTTGAGCTACAATTTATGTAGGCTTTGTAAAATGATGTCTAAAAAGGAAAGATCAGCTTCAGAACTATAATATTTAAGATTTATGAAGAGCCCTGCCTTACTTGAGATAAGGCTCTATGTCCCATCTCATGTGAAAGAGACTTTGAAAGAAGTAGGCCAGATTTCAGTACAGTTAAAGTTGTGTCCAAAAGTTGGTTTTTGCCAAGATTACTAGGATCTCAACCAGGGGATTATAATGTATAAGTCTGCCAAAATTCAAGGTAGCTATTATATAAACTAAATATGTTTTTACCCTAGTTAATTTTATTCTGTAGTTTCTTATAAATGGTCTGAAAATTGCCTGTTAATGTTTTGCAGAGGTACTACTTTAAGAACTCACAACCTGGGTTAATTTAAGATAAAGAGTTATCACCTACAGGATAGAGAGATAGACATTAAAGGCCAGTGTTCTTAATATAAGGCTCTTAACTTATTTGCTGGATGTTTAAGATTAAGTTTTAAAATTAAAGTTAAATTAAAAGGGCCAAGAAAACTAATATTTGGCTCTTGCCCTCTGAGTCAGTCTGAATCAGGGAATAGGGGGACTTCTTCAAAGAGCTTTGCAACTATGGGTCACATAACCTCCCTATCAGATCAGGGAGATTAATGAGATGGCTGGAGGACAAAAAGCCAATCAGTGCATTTGCTATGAAGAGGAGGGTCATCAGAAAAGGGAGACATCCCTGATGCTTCCAAGGGAAGCCACATGGTCAAGCAAGGCCTGGACCCATCCTAGGGCAAATGGCACCAGCAGAACTGAGAAGCTGCTGTAAGTTCCCCGAGGACTCCCAGGGAAACTCAGCTGACTGTTAACAATAGATAGAAACAAAAGTCAGTTTGACTTGCTTCATCTTAAACATTTAGCAAAGACAGTCAAAGCTAAAACACAGCTGTTCCTGGACATTTTAAATGATAATAATAGGTAAATGTAATCTCCAGAAATAAGAAAACTGGAGGCTACAAAAGAAATTCTCAGACAGGAATGCCTGATGACTATCAAAGGGAACTGCCAAAGTAGTTTTTAGTTTAAGACCTTTATTTCTAACCAACACAGGTAGGCTTAATATTTGCTAGTATGGTTATCCAGCCCTAAGAGACAGAATTAAAGATTTCTCCATTAGACACAGAGGTCATACTAGTAAAAGGATTTTGCAAGATCAGATGACATTAAATTATTACACTATATCTTAAGGGAAAGGACATCTGTAAACCTAAATGTTAATTGTTGTGTTTACATCCCTGACATTTCTGGCAATGTGACAAATATCCTTAAAGATTTACATGCTCAGATAGAAGCCATGTACTCAGCAACTTTGTCATGGAAACAACATCTTAGCTCCTGGTTCTTGGTACTTCCTGGTGGAAAACATTGTTAGTCTTTGTCTTTGCCATTATACTCATTGGCATATTCCTGTGCTATGGGATTTATTGCTGCATAAATCTGGTTCCAAAACTAATGAATTCTGTTTCTCTTATAGAAAACCCATCACTCAAATGCCCCCCCCCCCCAGCCAATTACTTCTCAATTGGACTTTTATCATGGACCACTCAATAGACCCGATTTTTAAAGGGGGACTCCAAACTGCTTGCCCCACACTGTCCCTTTTCAGCCTGAAGAAGCCTGAAAGATCTTCTTCGCCCCCCTTCCTTACAGCAGTAAGGACTTCCCAAATAAGAGGGGGGAATGAAGCCAGATTTAAAGTTAGGTAATCAGTATAGTTAGGTAAATCAGGGTCTAATACCGAGTGAAATCTAAAATGGAGGCCATGCTGAAAATGATTCCAGGAAACGCAGGACAACTCATGGTAATCAGACAGCAATATGCTCCACTGACAGAGATGAAAAATGAGACTCTCCAATAATTAGGATTCATTACTTTTAAGATTAAAAGTAGTCAGAAAAAGGGAGTGGGAAATGAAAGGGTAAAGTTTCTAAGCTGCAAAGCCTGAGTTAAAATGTAAAGGACCAGGTATTGTTAAGTTTCTAAGCTACACTCAAAGCCTGAAATTCCTGTAGCTGTTAGGACAATTCCCGGGACTGCCCATTAGATAATTCCCCCTGACCACTTAGTTGTTTAACAACCTGGACCCTGTGCAGCTTGGCACGTAGGCACCTCAGGGCCCAAACCAATCAGTTTGAATGTATCCCCCTCCTTAGGACTGACCTATCACTCCAGCCGGACCTGTTCCCGCCAATGAATGTACTAATCATGTTTGAGAATTGTTGTTTGATTTTCCGGCGGTGTATGGTGATTTGTTAAAGGGGACTGTGATGTATGTAAAGTCCCTGCCCTCCCTAAAAAAGTGTACTTAAGCACTGCTCAACCCCTGCTCGGGGCTCTGGGCCGCTCTCCCTTCTTGAGTGAGCATGAAGCCCCAACTCCCTGGATCCTCAATAAACCCCCTTTTGCTGTTGCATGAGTGGGTCTCTTGGTGGTCTCTTCCTCCGACGTTCGCCGGACCCTTACACTTCTAGAACATAAAGGCCAAAAAATTCTCTCTTTTTTTTTTTTTTTTAATGTGATGCTGAGGATCGAACTCAGGTTCCGCCCATGCTAGGCAAGCACTCTACCGCTGAGCAACAATCCTAGTCCCCAAAAAAATCTTTTAAAGATTTATAAAAACAATTTTAAAAAATCCACAAAAGTGCGCTTTCCATGGAGAGGACTCAACTCAACAACATAGCCCATCAATCATTTTAATAACTATATTTATTTAGAGTCTCTACAATTATACCCCAATATTAAAAATTTTAACATCACAGATTTTCCTTTTGTCTAATTCACTTACTTTCCACAATTCTGCCCACAATACTCTGCAATCCTAAGCATGCTTAACTTCTGGAGAGAACTTTCAACTTTACTAACTTTCTTTAATATTCAAATTGGAGTCCCCTTAGGAGCCAGCATTTGTCGCTTTTGTCCCAGCAGCTTAAAGACACAGACCTTTTGGCCCACATTGGACGCCAATTGCCGGGTTTCTGTTCTCGCTACTAAAAGGCTCAGGGGTCACTCTAGTTAAACTGGGCTAACTGGGCTGCATGAAATAACGACACAAGAGACACAAATACCTTTTTCTTTGGGGTTGCTGTGATGGCTCCTCTGACCTTAAGGGTCTGCAGAAAGAGAGAGAGAGAGCATGCGCTGATCCCTTTTATTGAGGAGAAGCTATTCAAATGAGGCAAGGGGTCAAGTTTCAGGGGGCTGAGTCTATCTTCATGATGTCCACTGTCAGCAGGTTGACTGACACCTGGGTAGGCCACACCCAAGGGCACAGTAAGAGGAGGGACACACACAAGGCACTTCCATGGAAGATTCTATCCTAAACAGGGCAAGGGGTTATATTACAAAGGAACAGGTGAGCATAGCTTCACCCATGTGGCTGTAGCAAGACACACCCATTTCTGTGACTGAGCACCTCAGCACCCAGCTGGGGAGTGTAACTCAGTCACCAGTAAGGTTGGCCTCCCACACAGGCTAGCCTGTATTCTGCCTCAGCCCATGTAGAGGGGACTCATCCCTACAGTCATGAGAACCCTTCCACCTGGGTGCCCAGTGGTGGTGGTAGGAGGCTTGTGTACAGCTGCAGCCATGGTAGCAGGCACTCGCCCCTCCAGGCGGGATACCCCTTTCACCTGGGTGTCAGGGGGAGCTCATATCTAGGTGCAGCCAGAGTAGCAGGGCTCGCCCCTCTAGGCAAGAGACCCCTCACATCTGGGTTTGTATGGGGGCTCCTATAGAGCTGCAGCCAGGGTAACAGGTACTCACCACTCCTGGTGGGAGACCCCTTTCACCTGGGTGTCTGGGGGAACTCATATACCTCCACAAGGAGGGTAGAGGGGACTTGCCTCTCCAGGCAGGAGACTCCTCCCAACTGGGTGTCAGTGGAGCTAACACCCCAACCAAGGTAGAGGGGATTTGCACCCCCAGGAGGGAGACCTCTCCCACCTGAGTTGCGGGGAACTTGTATACCACTGCAGCCAATTTAAAGGGGATTCCCCTCTCCAGGCAAAGAACCCTCCAACTTGGGTGTAGAGGGGAGCTCATATACCACTGCAGCCAGGGTAGAGTACACTCGCCCCGCCAGGCTGGAGACTTCTCCCACCTGGGTGTCCTGGAATCTCTTATATGGCACCAGCCAAAGTAGAGTGGACTCTCGCCCTTCCAGGCGGGAGACCCCTTCTACCTGTGTGTGTGGGGTGAGCTTGTATACCGCTGCAGCCAGGATACAGGGGACTCCCCTGTGAAGGCCAGAGACCCCTTCTAGCTGTGTGTCAGGGTAGCTTATATACTGCCACAGCAGGAGTAGAGTGGACTCGCCCCTTCAGGCGGGAGACCCCTCCCACGTGGGTGTCAGGGGAGCTCTTATACTGCCTCAGCCAGGGTAGAGGTGACTCGCCCTTCCAGGCATGAGACTCCTTCCACCTGGGTGTCCTGAGGAGCACCTATACAGTCACAGGCAGGGTACAGAGGACTCTACCCTCCAGGCTGGAGACCCTTGACACCTGTTGTCAGGGGAACTCCTATACACAGCAACCAGCATAGAGGGGACTCTCCCCTCCAGGTGGGAGATCCCTGCCACCTTTGTGTGTGTGGGGGGCGTGAAGCTTTTATACCCCTGCAGCCAGAGTAGTGGGGACTTGCTTCTCAAGGCAGGAGACCACTCCCACCTGAGTATCAGGGGGAGATCTTATACCACTGCAGTCATGGTAGAGGGCACTTTCCCCTTCAGGCGGGAGACCCCTTCCACCTGGGTGGCTGGGGAGCTCCTATATTACCGCAGGCGGGGTAGAGGGAACTCTCCCCCTCCAGACAGGAGACCGCTTCCATCTGGGTGTCAGGGGAGCTTGTATAAGGTAAAAGCTAGGGTAGAGGGGACTCACTTGTCCATGCGGAAGACCACTCCCACTTGTGTGTAGGGGGGCGCTTGTATACCACCTTAGCCAAGGTAGTGAAGACTTGTCCCTCCAGGCAGCAGACCCCTCCCACCAGGGTGTGTGGGAGAGCTTGTATAAGGCCACAGCCAGGGTAGAGGGAACTCTTTGTTCTTTGTTCCAGGAGGAGACCCCTCCCACCTGGGTGTCAGGGGGAGCTCCTATACCCCTGCAGCCAGGGTAGAATGGACACACTCCTCCAGGTGAGAGACCCCTCCCATCTTGGTGCCAGGGTGAGCTTGTATTCCACCTTAGCTAGGGTAGAGGGGACTCGCCCCTCCAAGCTGGAGACACCTCCCACCTGGGTGATGGGCAGGGGCAGGTATACATCTGCAGCCAGGGTAGCTGGGACTCGCCCCTCCAGGCAGGAGAACACTTTCATCTGGTTGTCAGGGGGATCTCTTATCCTGCTGCAGCCATTGTAGAATGGACTCACCCCTCAAGGCAAGAGACCACTCCCCCCTGGGTGTGTGGGGGAGCTTGTGTATCTACAGAGCCAGAGTGGAGGGGACTCACCCCTTCCAGCGGGAGACACCTCCCATCTTGGTTGGAGGGGGGAGCTCCTATACCACAGCAGCCAGAATAGAGGGGACTCGCCCCTCCAAGCAGGATACCCCTCCCATCTGGTTCTCTGGGAAAGCTGGTAAACCCCTGCAGACAGGGTAAGGGGAAGTCACCCTTCTAGGCTGGAGACCTCTCCAACGTCTGTGTCATGTAGAGCTCCTTAACAGCTGCAGCCAGGTTAGAGGAGACTCCTTCCTCCAGGTGGAAGACCCCTCCCACCTGGGTGTCAGGTGGAGCTCATATACCCCAGCAGCCAGGGTAGAGGCAACTAGCACCTCCAGTCGAGAGACATCTCCCACCTGGGAATGGTGGTAATTCCTATACTGCCTTAGCCAGGGTAGAGCAGACATGCCCCTTCAGGCAGGAAATGCCTAATGCAGTAAAAGTTTCTTTCTCACACCAAAATGTTTACTGCAGATGTGGACAGTTGCTCTCCATGTTCTTAGAATCTAGGATGCTTCAACGTTGTAGCTACTAGGTTACCCCAGGTCTCTTCCATGACTTTTGTGGCATGGAAGAGACAGTCTAGAGAGTGCTCACAGCTTGTGATGGTGTCATCCTGGAAATGACACATTACTTCCTCTCAAGTATAATTGGTTAGAATTAGTCACATGGTCCTATCTACATGTGGACCTAGAAATGTAAGCTTCCATATTTGGAAGTAAATGAGTCACACAAAAGGAAGCAAGAATGTGAAGAGAGAGCCTACAAAATGGGGGAAAAATCTTTGCTACCTGCACCTCAGATAGAGCAGTAATCTCCAGGATATATAAAGAACTCAAGAAACTTAACACCAGCTGGGCATGGTGCTGCACGCCTATAATCCCAGCAGTTTGGGAGGCTGAGACAGGAGAATTGTGACTTCAAAGCCAGCCTCAGCAATTGTGAGGTGCTTAGCAACTCAGTGAGACCCTGTCTCTAAATAAAATACAAAATAGGGGTGGGGATGTGGCTTAGTGGTCGAGTGCCCTGAGTTCAATCCCAGTAACAAAACAAAACAAAAAAAAACACACACAAAAAAAACCTAACACCAAAACCAAATAAAAAACCCAATCAATAAATGGGCAAAGGAACTGAGTGTACACATCACAAAAGAAATACAATTGGTTAATAAATATATGAAAAAATGTTCAACATCTCTATCAATTAGAGAAATGCAAATTAAAACTACACTGAGATTTCATCTCACTCCAGTTAGATGCCAATTTTCAAGAATACAAATAACAGTAAATGTTGGTGAAGATGTGGGGGAAAATGTACCCTCATACATTGCTGATGGGACTACAAATTGGTGCAAGTACTAAGGAAACCAGTAGGGAGATTCCTTAGAAAACATTGAATGAAACCACTATTTGACCTAGTTATCCCACTCCTCGGCACATTCCCAAGAAACTTAAAATCAGTGTACTATAGTGACACAGCCACATCAATGTTTACAACAGCTCAATTCACAATAGCTAAACTATGGAACCAAACTACGTGCCTTTCAAGAAATGGATAAAGAAAATGTGGTATACATATATAGTGGACTATTACTCAGCCTATAGAAGAATGAAATTATGGCATTTGCCAATAAATGCATGGAACTGTAGACAATCATGCTAAGTGAAACAAGTCAATACCCCAAAATCAAAAGCCAAGTGTTCTGATATGCAGATGCTAACACACAATAAGGAGTGGCATGAAGGGAAAATAGAAGTTCTTTGAATTAGACAAAGGGGAATGAAGGGAAGAGTGGGGCAATGAGAATAGGAAAAACAGTAAAATGAATCAGACATAACTTTCCTATGTTCATATATGAATATACTGTAAGGGTCGCGCAAAACGTCGGAGAAAGAGACCACCAAGTGACCACTCATGAAATTGGCAGAAGGGGATTTATTGAACCAGCATGCTGGGGCTCCATGCCCACTCAAGAAGGGAAAACAGCCCAGAGCCCCAAGTAGGGGCTGAGCACTGCTTAAGTACATTTTTTTGGGGGACGGTGGGGATTTTACATACATCACAGTCTCCTTTAACAAATCATTATACACCGCGGGAAAGTCAAGCAACAATTCTTAGACCTGATTAGTACATACATTGGCGGGAACAGGTCAGGCAGGAGTGATAGGTCATTTCTAAATGGGGTATACATTCAAACTGATTGGTTTTAGGGCCTAAAGGACTACGTGACCAGTTACACAGAGCCCTGAATTATTAAGCAACCAAACAGTCAGGGGAAATGTTTACTGGGCAGTTCCAAGCATTGTCTTAACAGCTACAGAAATTTCAGGTTTTGCAGGTAGCATAGAAACCTAACAATACCTAATCCTTTACATTTTAACTCAGAACTTGCAGCTTAGAAACTTTACAACACCTGGTCTTTTACCATTTAACTTTTATGCTTTAACTTCAATTTCTTTTACCCTTACAATACAACCAGTGTAACACCACATCTTACACAACCACAAGAATAGGAAGTTATACTCCATGCATATATGATATGTCAAAATACACTCTACTGTCATGTATAACTAAAAAGAACAAATAGAAAAATTTAAAAAAGAAGTGAAATAGGACCAGACTAGTTATGTTCATCATAACTGATGTGACTTTGGACTCACTTTTCTAGGGATTTCTACTCCTCCATCCCTTCCAAGGACCTCAGAAGCACTGAAATGCCAGATGAAATTCCTTTGTGCTTTGAAATATCTAGAGTGGTTGTGGATTCCTACAGTAAACGCTGGCTGAATCGAGTGTGTAATGGTAGCATTGTATAATTTTACCACTACCTGACCTTACCATCTCTGCCTCCTAAGGCTGTCCTGTATGAACTGCATATTCCAGGCTCCTTTACCTTCTGGCTTTGGTTGGGTGGGATCATGGGAGAATCCAGCAGGAGATGAGAAAATAGGAATTGAGACAGATCAGGATATCTCTCTCTGCCTCCTTTCCACTCCCCATTAAACTGTGAGTTCTTGATCCTGCCTCCAACTCTGTAGGCTCCTTTCATTAAACTTCCCTCTTGAGTACACTTTGAGTATGATGTCTGTTTTGAACCTGATTCATAGCAGGTATTTAATAAGCAAAAATTTTCAACTATAAGTCTAAAAAAGAGTAACAGACCATCTCCCATCTTCCAGGTTTACTACAGCTGGAGGTCTTTCTAAGATGCCCTTCTTCTGCCTTAAAACATCAGTGGCTCCCAAGTATAACCATCACCACACCCCCACTGTAAGTTGCAGCCAGACAGAAGTAATTTCAGCTCCCTCTGCAATGTGTTCTCTTCCTCTGAGCCTCTGCACATGCAGCATAGGCTGGAAACTGCTCACCACCCCCACTCTCATCAAAAAGTCACTTACC
Organism: Marmota monax; assembly: GCF_021218885.2. Taxonomy (NCBI): domain Eukaryota; kingdom Metazoa; phylum Chordata; class Mammalia; order Rodentia; family Sciuridae; genus Marmota; species Marmota monax. Next base: position 40,396 of record NW_026694914.1, on the reverse strand, counting down.
CTCAGAAGCTTCCCTGAGATGGTAGAATACTTGTTGAGGGCCACAGCCCAGTCTGGATGACTGCATGGCATTTTGCCAGAAGGGAGTGGTGGAGAGGTGAGGCTAGCAAGCCATTGAGATGATGGTGGTTATGTTAAGCTGTGTATTCAATTGTATATTAGACCTTTACAGTTCCGGTAATAGGGCTGCTCTTGTTGCCTCTGGTGCTCCACTACTTTGGAGTTCCCTTCAGTTCTCGAGAGTGAGTGAGCTCAGCCTGGTGGAGTGGGAGAGAGTTCCCAGGGAGGGTGTGTGGAGTGCTGGTGGAGTTCAGGCAATAAAGTTTCCTGTTTGAACATACAAGTGCTTTGTGGCAGCTCGGTTATTTGTGCCCAGCCAGACTGCGGCAAATACTCTCCCTCTGCAGTCTTTATGTACCATTATACAGAGAGAGTATTCACTGTTACATTGTACTAAGACTGCCTACTTACCTGTGTCCTCCAAGACTGTAAGATCTAGAACAAGGAAAGAGTCCTAGGACAGGGAATGAGTCTTTCCCTCTCTCTATGCATCTCTGTCTCTCTTTCTGTCTCCCATTGATCTGTTGCTTTTCTGTTTTCTTCCATTCAATTGTATTTAGATCCCAGCATAATAACCTGGCACACAGTAGGTCTTAGTAACTACAAATGTTGAATGGTTAAAACTCTCTCTTGGCTTCCAGGTCATCTCTCTTTCTTGATTTTTCTCTTTCTCTGGCTTTCCTCTTTCTTTGTTCTTGGAAGCCTTCACAATCAACTCCTCCTCTGTCTACCCATTAACTATTCTTCAGAGCAGCTCATTCTTATCTGCCTTTTGGACTTCAGCCATCAGTAAATACCACAATGCCCCAAAGCATATTTTCAATCTTAACCTTTCACATGAGCTAAGGCTGGCCCCCTTTCCTTTCAAGCAGTTCAGATAAAGTCTCATTATTTCTCCATTCCCAACCTGTCCTCCTCCTGCTTCCAGTACTCAGTCCACCCAGTTGTCCAAGTGACAAACTTCAAAGTCCCCCAACTCTTTCCATTGTTTTTCCCCCTTTGTCCTGCTGGGCAACGTGTTTCATCCATTCTCACAGTTTACACTCTGTTTCTGAGTCTTTATTTTTCCTAATTCTTTTACCAAGAACAGTTTGCCCCCACTTTCTCTCAAATACTTTGCATTCTTTGAAATTCAGAAAACTGGTCAATTTCAATTCATTGCTTCTTCCTCCAAGTTCTACCTAAGTTATTTCTATTTTTGTCTGCTTGTGGGATTTGTTTGTTTGTTTTTGCAGTTCAAGGGTTTGAACCCAGGACCTTGCACACATAGGTAGTTAAGCACTCTACCACTGAGCTATAGATCCCCCACGCTTGTTAAAATTTTGGGACAGGGTCTCGGTTTCCCAGGCTGGCCTCCCACTTGTGATCCTCCTGCCTCAGCCTCAGAAGCAGCTGGGCTTGATGGGTAGCTGAGCCAAGTAGATGGCTAGGGCACCTGGCTTGATGCCATGACTTTTAATGTTGGATCTAAACATGTCTCCATCAGTAGAAGGTAAAATTCTTAGTTTTTCTTTTTTTTTTTAAATCATTGGGACTAGCTTGTGATTGATATTTTATGCAATTAAAATATTTTATATGAATGAATGAATAAACGAATTAACTGGGAAAGAGAATCTTTTCAATTACACCCTTTCAGAGGTTATTGCAAGAGAAACTTTGAGATTAAAGGATAATAGTCTCAGTTGAAAAACCTGAACTTTATGTGACCAAGTCAATATACACTTTTACAAGATATCGTATGTGCTTATACAGGACAGTTAATTGCTATGCACATAGCAAGATTTTTTTTTTTTAAAGCTTACCCTGCAGAATTTGATTTTAAACATTTTCAATTCCAAGTATGGGCAAATTTTAAAAGGGAAGGTGTGATTTTAACTCCTTCTATGCTCTTTTTTACCCTGGGTGACAGGCATTAGATAAAAGAAAAAAAAAGAAAAGCCTGTATCAGTACAGGGCTGGGCACTTGGTAGGCCCTCAACACATTTTAATTCCTTTCCTTTTTCCTCTTCTTTATTTCATATTTGAAGGTTCGCGAATGTTGAGTATTTAAGAGAAGTTTTAGTTTTTGGATTTCAATTTGACTAAAACAACGTCATATTCTGACAGTCCCTATTAACTCTGAAACCCAAGGGAAAGAAATCGCTGGAAGGGGAGGGGGAGAAAAGAGGCGGTGCAAAAACTGAAACCAAAGGCGCCCAGGAAGCCATAGAAGGCAGCTTTTTTGGCTGCCTTTGTCTTTTTTTTAAGCCCAGAGAGGCCTGATGCGCTAACTGCAGTCGCGGATTAGTTTCCCCCAGGAGGCGCCCACCTGCCCGGAATCTCCCCGCCTTCCAGGTGCCTCCTGCTTCCGCCCCGCAGTGCGCTGCAGATCCCGGCCGCTGGGGGCGCCAGGGGTCGAGTCGCTGAGGTGGAGACAGCGACCTTACTCCCAGCTTCGCCTCTCAAAGCTCTCAGAAGGGTGGCGACAGTGGCGAGGTGCACACCGAAGGGCGCCCTTTCCCCGGGCAAGCTGCAGCACAACCGCTTGCCAAAGGCGGCTGGGGTCCGTGACGCAGCCGCCTGCCGCGCTCAGGTTGAGGCTGCCAGGAGAGGCAGCGGCGTGGGTCCTGGCCCCTGCTGTCCAGCGGCGCCCCGGGTCTGGGCAGATCCTCGGCTCAGCGGAGCCAAGGCAGCGCCTGCCCGCGCAGCCCGCTCGCCAGCGCCTGGCTCTCACAATGATGAAGAAGTTTAAGTTTAAGGTGGACTTCGAGCTCGAGGTACCCTTCGTCAGTGGGGTCCTCTTCTTCAAGATGTGGCTGCTGGACGGCGGCAGCTTCACTGCAGGTAAGGCGCCCTCTGTGACTCACGCGCCTCCAGAGCCCTGCCTGCGCAGCCTTGGCTGGTTCATGGACAGCATCCCTTCCCTTGGCCCCTTCATTCCAGCCTGGCAGCCAGCCTTCTGAGCTCCCTGTCCTGCAGGGACCCATCCAAAACCAGTCAGGAATGTATCCATCAGCACAAAATGCTTCACAAATGGGTTTAACTAGGTTGGCCTTGGCTTCTGCATTCCTGGCTCCAAATGGTTCCTGGTGACAGCTCTTTCCTCCCAATTCTCTAGGAATGGGAGCAATGGCCAAAGGGAGAGAGAGGATGCTTCTTGTTTCCTTTAAGACATTTCCCTATTTGTAAAATACAAAGTGGAATTGGAGCTGTTGTTAAAAACAGAAAGGATCCCAGCTGCTCTGAGTTCTAAGAACGCCCCCTGTGAACAGCCTGTGCTTGGTTGACACCAAGGGGGTTTTGTGCGCCCAGAGTGAGGCTGAGGTAGGCCAGGCTGGCCTTAATTTAAGGAAAGTATTCCTAGCAGATGAGGCAACAGTCCATGAGACTGTAGATTGCATCTCCAGCTCTGAACTAATGCTCATCTAATTACCTGTCTTGAAGTGACCACTGTGAGTCTCAATGTGGGGGACTTAGAACCAGGAGGGGATCCCAAACTCTGTGCTCATTTTGAAATGAGCCTCTCCCTGTGCGCCCTGTGCACTCTCTGGGAGAGACATTAATAGGTTCCAGAATGCAGCCAGGTGTGGCAATGTTCCTTGAGTAATTTCAGGGTTATTCACAGACTGACAGATTTGCCCTAGGGTGTTTTTCTATTTTCTTGAAAAGAAAAAAACCCAAAAAGTTTATCACTGAATTTTTGAGTTCTTGAGGTCAAGGAGAAGGGTTAATGATCTTTGTTTAACCCATATATATATATATATATATATATATATATGTCACAGACTTTATTTTTACACTAAAAATATTGTACTTTCTTTTTATCTGTCATCCCATTAAAATTGTAAAGGAAATAATGTCAATGGATTGTGGAATTGGAGCCAGAAAATTGTCCACTGTGGCAATATAGAAAATTATGGCAGCCGGATAATGTCTGGTTGGCTAAACCAAAGGATGTGTAAAGCACTATTGATTCTCAAAATTAATAAATAGTCCACTGAGGATAATTTTAAAAATTAAGTTTGGTAACAAATCTGAGGATATTCAGCTAATGAATGGTGCAAATAATGTGTGTGTGTGTGTGTGTGTGTGTGTGTGTGTGTGTGTAAAACCAGCTCCCAAGGTACGGAAAAGCCTATATCAATTCTGAGTGTACTGTAGGTGAAAGTGACAGTCTTGTTTTGCTGCTAGGTTCTACCCCCCTACCTGGAGCAGATAGGTGAGTACTCCTGGCAATGGTGACACCTGGTGGTCAGGACACTTGCTGGCTACCTTTTGAATATAATTATTTCTTTCTTTCTTTTTCTTTTTTCTTTTCTTTTCTTTTTTGTACAGGGGCTTGAACTCAGGAGTACTGGACCACTTAGCCACAGTCCCAGCTCTATTCTGTATTTTATATTTATACACAGGGTCTGGCTGAGTTCCTTATGGCCTCACCATTGCTGAGGCTGGCTTTGAACTCACAATCCTCCTAAAATATACTATCCTATTTAATTCTCACAGCAAGCCTAGGGATCCACAGTTTGTGAATAAATGATTCAAAGTCCCCACAGATGATATGTGTAATGCCGAGATTGTGATACAGGTGTAACATCAAACAGGGTGATGCCAGATAAAAGGAGAAAGTGTGTTCTGTGCTGAAGAGTTTCTAAATAGGCAGCTTCCTGATGGTTTTAAAGTGCAGTGGGTATCATTTCATTTGTCCTCTGCAAGAGTTGGAAAGGAAAAACTATGCTGTGATAAGCTTCACCCTTTCTCTTCCAACTAAAATGTGGCTTTAATCAAGGTAAACACTGTTAAGCATATTGCTTGATTTTTTCTTCCTTTTTTTTCCCTTTTAGGCTGAGCAGAGAATGAGAAAACTCTGATTCTTGATTTATCCCCCTCTCTTCATCCTCAATTCTTTTTAAATTTATTTTAAAATTTATTTTTGTAGTTGTAGATGGACAGAATGCCTTTGTTTATTTTTATGTGGTGCTAAGGATTGAACCCAGTGCCTCACACAGGCTAGGTAACTGCTCTGCCACTGAGCTACAGCCCCACCCCTCCTCCTCAGTTCTTATCATTACAAAATTTGTATTTATGAAAAAAAAAAAGAATAGTGCTTGGTACAGCCAAACAAACAAAGAAACAGAATTTGAGGGAAATGATTCAAAATAAGAAGTATGTGCCTTTGAAGTTAGGTAGAGAGAGTTAGCATAAAGCTAAGAACAAGAGTTTGGAATGAGGTAGGTTTAAGCCTAATCCCAGTTCCACCATGGTAGATCTGGTTGTGGTTACTTAGGCTCTCAAAGTTAAAAATCTGTAAAATTGAAACAGTCACTGACACTTGAGGCTATTTTGAGGATTTAGTAAGTTGATGTGCCTAAGATGTGCCCAACAGTGCTTTGGCATCTAGTTGGCACTTAAAGAGGAGATGACAAACTTATTCGAAAAGGTCTGCTTGCTTTTACAAGGGAAAAAAGAAATCCTGAAATAGCAGTGGTAAGTAAATTATTTCAAAATTGCATAACTCTTACCTAGTGGATGCCAGTCTAGGAATGCAACTGTGATTAAATGCTAGGTTTTAATTTCTAAAAATCCATTTGTGGGACCCTTTTAAATCAGAAACATTAAACACTGTAACATTTCTCCCAAAAAAAAAAAAACAATGTGAAATCAATAATATGTAAAAGATATAATAAAGCACACTCAAGACTGCTGTCTTTAGAAAGGTTTACCAGGTTGTTCTTGGCTAGTGTCTGGGAACCTGAGTGGTAAATAGTTCTATACCTGATATAAAACTTCATCTAAATGATACAAGCTGCTCAATGTGCCTAGACTGCACAAAGTGTGATTCTTGATAAACACCTTCGGAGAGTCATGCATTTGGGTCCATTAAGCAAAAAGTGCTAATGTAACCAACCTAATAAAAACCTTCAGCACTGAGTCTCTAATGAGTTTTCCTAGTAGACAACACATGCCACAATTTGATGCTAAAGAAATTGTGCCTGAGTCTGCTTAGTATCCTGCTGCTGTAATAAATCATAGCCATAAAACAACTCTATGCTGAGTCCTGTGAGTTCTCCTGGGGAATCTCCAAACCCAGGGATGGTCTTGGTTACCCCCCCTACATGAACTAATGTGAAACAATATTTGTTTGTTAGAGAAAAGTCTTGGAGATATATAGAAAATTCTCATCTCTTACACACACATACACACACACCAAACACTTGGCTTTGTATAAAACCTAAACATGCAGATACTTCATTTTTCACCAATATTAATTGTGCATTTACCAGTTTCTAGCTGTTAGGAATTGTGAGAAGTACAACAAATAAAGGGTCCACAAAAAATTACCTCAAGTTAATAAAAATAATTATAATTATTTGTCAGTAGGAGACAGTATGACTTGCTGCCCTGTCTATGGGTCAGACAATATGTGAGGGTTGTAGAAGTTATAAAGGAAAAGAGTTCATTTACAACTGTACTGGTTACTGAAAATTGTATTTGCATTTCAGTTGAGCATGCTAGGAGGATGAATTTCTTCAGGGAATGTTTGCTCAGTGAAGAGGTTAAAAAGAAATAAGACTAAAAGGTATTTATTTGTAATGAATGAAGTTGTTATTATAATTTTGGTACTGGGAATTAAACCCAGGGGTGATTAACCACTGAGCCTCATCCCCAGCCATTTTTATGTTTTATTTTGAGACAGGGTCTTTTTAAGTTGCTTAGAGCCGCACTAAATGCTGAGTCTGACTTTGAACTTGGGATCCTCCTGCCATAACGCCCCATGCCCCCAGTCATTGGGATTACAGGGGAGAGCCACCGTATCCAACTATAATTGTTATTAAAATGGTCAGGGTAAATGGTTAGATTTTACATAACCACAATTATTATAAAATTTGGAAAATACCTTGTACAATTATATTGGTCTATTCAGCTGAAGCCAAATTCTTGCATAATAAAATATTTTCAAATATCTCTTAGACAAAATATTATACTTTTTGAATCTTTTTAGAGTTCTTCTTTTGTAAACATTTAAATCACTTTTGAAGTTTTATTAAGACTGTCAGGATAAATTTAATTCTGTTCTGTTTAAATAAAGGAAGAAATTTTTTCTACATATTTTAGGCCAATTTTCCCTATTTCTTCATCTGTATGGGTGGGTGGGTGCTAATAGCTAAAGTAATTTTTCAGATTTCACATGAGTTTGTGGCAAAAACACATGTGAATTCAGGAAGTGTCCAGGAAGCTATTGAACACGTCTGTGTATTGGATCTTTTACTTTGTAAACAAGCTAAAAAGATTTCTCTCCTTTTTTGGTCAAAGACTGTCTTTATGTTTTCAAGATTTTATTTTTTTAACTTGTATAACAAATATTTATTATTTTAACTAAATTATTTATTCCAATTTGGTAAACATGATGGCAGAATACAATATATTTCATATTACATATATAGAGCACGATTTTTCAAGTCATTGATTGTACACAAAATATTTCACACTGTTCATGTCTATGTACATGTACTTAGGGTAATGATTTCTAACTCATTTCACCATCATTTCTACCCCCATGCCCCCTCCCTGTTTTCAAGATTTTAACTCACTTCATTGTTTATTTCTTTTTAGTAATTTTCCATACTTCAAAAGTTATATAGACTCATGTGGAAAACTTCGAAAAGCAAAAAGAAAAGAACAAAAATTGTATGTAAATGAACAATCCAGAAATAAACACTATTACCGATATTTTGGTTTATGACCTAGGAACCTGTATCAATCCCCACATATACATACATACATAGACATATATGCACGCCCCCTCCACAATCATCAGGTTTTTAAAAAAGAGATCATAATGTAATTAATACATTTTTTGACATCTATATCATTAAATATTCAATGTTAAAGTGCTTTAAAATTAGCATACTATAGTGATCCATGCATACCAAAGTTTATATCAGTGCAGTGCAAAATAGCAGAGTAATGGAACCAGTCTAGGTGCCCATCAGCAGATGAAAGGATAAAGAAAATGTAATATATATAATGGAATTCTACTCAGCCATAAAGAGGGATGAAATCATGGCATTTGTGAAGTAAACGAGACTCAGAAAATCAAGGGCAAATGTTTTCTCTCATATGCTGAAGCTAGAGCAAAATAAGGGGGAAAAGGCAGGGGCCCCATGCAAATAGTAGGGAGACCAATGTAGTAGAAGAGGAGGATTGAAGGGAAGGAGGAGGGACTGTAAAAGGGAGGATGCACAATAAATTGACCAAATTTATGATCTGTACATATATGATTGTACCATGATGAATTCCACCTTTATGTGCACCTATAAAGCACCAATTTAAAAAACAATAAATACATAGAAGGAAGATCAGCAGAGCAGAGGAAGGGAATAGAGCCAGGGAAGAGGGGAGGGAAAGAGAAAGTATCTGGGACTGAAATGGAGCAAATTGCATTCCAGTCATGTATGATTGTATCAGAATGAACTCCACTATTATGTATAATTATAATGTGCTAATAAAAACAAAATGTTTTAAATAGATGCATATCATTCTATTTTATTAATTTTCATGATTTATTGTACCAACCTTTTTGTAGCAGTCGGGTTCTTGTTATTTTGAGATGCTGGGTATTGGACCTCTACCTCTGGGCCATATCCCCAGCTCTTTTTTTCCTTTGTAATTAATAGTTTTATAAATAAACCATCATAAGCATCCATATAGCCCAATTCGGGGCATGATTATTTAGGATTAACACTTAGAAATGGAAATATCTAGTAATGCATGCATGTTTTTAAAACATTTGACATATACTGCCAGTTCACCCTTTTGCATTAAATTGAGTTTTGATGATGAAAAAAAAAACTAATAAATATCAAATATCAAAAGTAACCAATATTAGAAAATGCTGTTTGACCATATGACAGATAATTGTTTACACCCTGGCTCCAGCAATGGCCCTTCTGGGTATATATCCAAAGGCAATTAAATCAGTATGCTGAAGAGAAGTCTGCACTCCCACATTCATTGCAACATTATTCACAATAGCCAAGACACTGAAACATCCTGTCTGTAACAGATGAATGGATTTTTAAATTGTGGTATATCCAATGGAATAATATTCAGTCTTTAAAAAGAAATAAATCCTGTCATTTGTGACAAGGTGGATGAACCTGGAGGACATTATGCTAAATGAGGTAAGCCAGGCATAGACAGTGCACATGTGTAACATGAAAAAGGCCAACTCCTGGAAGCAGAGAATAGAATGTTGGTCTCCAGAGCATAGGGGTGGGAGGTATGGGGAATTTCTAATTTCTGTTAGAATGAATAAGTCCCAGAGATATATTGTATATCATAATTATTAGAGTTAATGTACATTTAGAAATTGCTGAGAGTGGATGATAAATGTTCTGAGAACAAAAAACAAGTGAATTGGTGAAATTATTAACTTAATTGAACCATTTCACAATGTACACATATATCAAAACATCATTATACACCATGTAATAACACATTATGAAATAAATATATAATTGAGTGCATAATTTTTGGTCAACTATATATTAATATAAATAAAGATGTAAGAAGAACTCTTTATATCCTCACTGGAAATGGAATCATCAATTCACTTTATTATAATAGCTGTGATCTACTAGTAGCTAACACTTATCTTAGCACTTTCCTAATATATATATATTTTTTTCAATTAAATTATATGTATATGATCATGTGTATGTATAAAAGTACAAATTACTCATTCATTAAACACCTTCTGAATACCTAGTAGGCACCAGACATTGGGAAGGGTGTTAGGAATCTCTAGTAATGATGACATCGATACTGGGAATTAAACAGTAGACTTTTCTCTGGAGCCTTCTATGAGGTAGCCATGGAACAGGAATCCTCCACCTAATTTAGTTCCCATTTTATAACTGAAGAACAAAGAATTAGAGAAAATGTCTAATGCAAATGATCAGCTCTATTTGCAAAGCGGTTAACTAACTTATGGTCTGTTAGGCTCAAAAACGTGTCCAGCTATGTCACACTGTCCTCATAGAGAAGACAGACGTACTTTCCCCAAAGACCAAAGGTCACAAAGGACAGTAGATGTGCGGAGAGTGAGGAGACACCATGGTACATGCTGTCCTCCAGTATTGGTCTGACCCTTCACAAATCTCTAACAGAGAAGGGTCAGACCAATACTACAAGGTCCATGGATTTTCTCGTGCATATTTTCTCTGTCTCCAATGCTTTCTTTTAAGTCCCTTCCTTCTGGGACTGTGAGGTTGACTCAGTCAGGCTGCTCTGGCCTGCAGGTCACAGGTGCAGAGTCCGCAGGACTCACTGGATGCATGTGGCGTTAGGCTGCCCAGGGGGCCAGTGTAGGGCAGAAGAGCACAAACCTGCTCAGCACACCTCCTAGCCAGACCAGACTCCCTCATGGTGGGATACTAACAGAATGACCAGGGGTCAGAGAGGACAGAGTCTGTTTGTTTATCCAGCAGCACCCCAGTGGAATCGGCCACTCTTTTCTGCTGATCTCATCTTTTCATCTCTTCCAAGGCCTAATCAGTTTAGTTTTCTTTAAGTTGTGTTTATGTTAGTCAGAAGAAGTGGCTGTTGGTGACCAAAGAACTCAATTAACAGAGAGTATCTACATGCTGGAGCAACCGAGTTCTCCACAGGGGTCTCTTCCTTTAATTGTTAGCAAAAGCAGATGTGGTAGAAAGGAAATTATGGACTCTACATGAGAAAGCTGGGGCACAGAGATGTCAGGTCAACTTCTCCATGCCACACAGCTAGGCAGTGATGGAGCTGTGACTCAAACTGGGGTCTGTCAGACCTCTGAGTTCACATCCGGAGCCTTCCTGCAGTCACCACCTTAGTGAAATGTCAGGTGCACACAGCGCTATGGGGCCAGGGAGATGGATGTAGTCAACCCAGCTTATGGATCAAGAGGGACCTTGCTGCCCAGCTGAAATCCATCAGATGCATCCACAGAGAGGGGACAGGTGGGCCAAGCACACTAGGTGACCAAGTTAGGAAGGACATCACAAGCAGAGGGCCTGTCCGCGAGACCTGGTCTCTTGCTGGTCTTCAAGAGACCAGGAAGACAGATGGCCCAGCACTAGTTGATTCGTGGCCCATCCCCCTTGGAATGAGGTTCTGCATTCACTGGCTTCTGACGTTTTTCCCCGACTCTTGGGGTTCAGGCAAGCAGTCCCTATCTTATCCCCCACCTCTCGGTGACCCGTTCTTGTGCCTGCTTCTTCCTGGGCATCCGATTACCTGCTGTCTGAATCCACCAGCCACCTCTGCCTCAGGGGTCACTGGAACCACTGCCTGTTTAGGGGGTGTTCATGGAAAGCTCACAGGGTCCTTGGGGAGATGGGCTCCAGGAACCCCTATCAGATGGGCCATGAACCAACCATGCAGGGCCCAGGGCTCCTTCATGGAAGCCAATGGACCATCCCAGACTCACAGAATAAAGGCTTGTTTGAACCCTTTTTGAAAACACACTGTTTGCTTTCTACACATGCACTACCGGGGATTTCTCCAGGATTTTGTTCAGTTGATGCCCACGGTTAAATTTTCAGCTTTGGAATGAACTCAGAGGTGTTGAATTGGAGTAGGTTTTGGAGTTAAACTTCAAACAGCTTCACAAAGGATGCTTTCTGGGGAAGAGCAGCTGCTCCCAGAGGCTTTGCTGCCACCTTTCCGGCTCCTCCCATGAGCATCTTCTCTCTTTCCTGATGGCTTACCTGACCACCTTTCAGTGGGACATGATGGTGACAGCATGCAGGCTGTCAGCCAGAGGACTGGACACGGGGGTCAGAAAGCAAGCACTGGAGTTATTTTGGCGGGCTTTCCTTGAATAGGCACTTGGATTTAGGGGGCCAACACGTTGATCTTGGTTCCTACTGGAGGTCAAAGTCACTACTATGGAGCTGGGAAGAGTCATGTGGATCCTAGGCTTGGTGCTGAGGCCAGCTGCTCTGCTCTCTGTGTTCGTCTTACTCTGGTCCATGCCCAAGAGCGGTGTGTCCATTGTGTGGAACCTGATGGCAAGGTGCAAGGCGGCTGGGCCCGGCTTCTTGAACAGATCATGGTCTAGAACTCGTGGTCCAACTGCAGTCAGTTCTGCTGACCAGTGTCATCTATGAACGTTATTCCAAAGTACTCCTTTTGTTTCAGGTTGAAGTGTGAAGCCACAAGGTCCAGCAGGTCTCTTGACAGAACTTTGGGCTGAACCAGCAGCTCCAGCCTTCTGTCATCCAGGAGGTGCACCTGTAGTGCCTGTCCTCTGTCATCTGGTACACATCCGCAGCCCGCACAAGTCCGCAGCACCTGGTGGCAAGCCCGCAGCCGCTCCCTGGACCATCTCCGCAGAGTGGACACTGTCAGGTTCCACACGAAGGGGCTGCTGGTGAACAGCAGGTCCTCCACGCAGTACAGGAACACCGAGGCCATCCTCTTGGCTGCAGCCGATGTCCCCACCGCCGTCCCAAAGCCACCTCCGCGGGCAGCAGTGTCAAGCCTGTTGCCTGCCTGGTCTACAGTGTGCATCCCGGCCGGTTCTGGGCGACATGCCATGGGATTGGGCACCGGCCAGCCAAAGGCGGTGGCTGGCACTGGCGGCCTGCCTGTGCACTGCCCGCCCGCAGTGCTCAGCAGGCTGCGCTAAGCTCCACCAACTCCTAATATATTTTTAAGTCTTTACGTTACTCCTCAAAATAATCCTATGAGGAAGTACTAATATTTTCTCATTACTATTGCTATTATTACCATTGTTGTTGTTATTACTCTCATTTTATACCTGAAGAAATAGAAACACAAAGAATTGTTGAAAAGTCAGCTAGTAAGTGCAGAGCCAGGAGGCAGGCAGGCTCCAGGGTCCATTTTTAATCACTAGACTTTAATGATGCTTACGTTTGGGTTGTAGGCTTTCTCAGCTTTATGTTTTAGAAAACCAATACATAAATCTATGTAGTATGATTTTTCCTGAATGTTAATTATAGGAAATTGGTTCCAATATGTGATACCACTAAATGGGTTAGTAGACCTGGACCATTTACATTTGCCTCAAGATAGTCATATATAAAAGACAAAAAAAACATAATACTCATGCATATACTCTATTTTTCAAGCTGTGGCTTTCTACTTCTAAGTCTGCAATATTCAGTCTCATTCCCAGGTATTCATGCCTTGTAAAACTTTTGCTAATGCCATTTTATGCCACTAAGTTAATATTCCCCATTATATCATTAAACCATGCACACAAGGCAGGAGAATCTGAAATTCAAAACAAGTTTGGGCAACTTGGACACGACTCAAAATTTTAAAAAGGGCTAGAATGTGGCTCAGTGGTAATATACACTGAATTCAGTTCCTTAGTACAAGAGAATGGGGGAGAGATGAAGGTCTTCAAATGCTGAGAATTGAAAATATATACACACACACACACACACACATACATGCTTATGTAGTATATAAAATAAAATATACATGTATAGTCTAGCTCATATATATACTATATATGCATATATATGCATGTATATTTTACATTCCTAATTTTACCCAATTCTTTCAAAACCCCTTTAACAGAAGTAAAAAAAAAATCATTGCTACTCTTCTTGGATTAGCAGATATGTCATAACACATTTTTAAAATTTTTAATGTTAAGGAAATTATCAGAATAAGGGTTTAGAACAAGAAAAATATTCAGAAAAGACCATTCATCCTATTACATGAGAAATAATTGAAGTGCTAGATAGTTTAGGAACTGTCTCATAGAAAATAAGTAGATCTGGGGCTGGGATTATGGCTCAGTGGTAGAGCTCTGACCTCCCACATATAAGGCCCTGGGTTCGATCCTCAGCACCACGTATAAATTAAATAAAATAAAGTTTAAAAAAAAAAAGAAAAATAAAAGAAGTAGATCTGACCTTACTGTCACAAGAGCACAAAATGAGGACCAATAGGTGGGAGCTCCAGGGGAGTAGATTTATAATCAACCTAAAGAGCACGTCCCAATGCTTTGTATTTACTGGACATTGAATGGGTTTCTTTGAGAGGATGGTGGAGTCCTAAGCACTGACTGAATAACTGTTTTGGGAAATGTTGAAGAGAGAATCTTTGGAAGTTTTTTTTAAAATACATTTTTAGTTGTAAATGGACACAGTATTTTTGTATGTATTTATTTTTATGTGGTGCCAAGGATTGAACCCAGTGCCTCACAAATGTGAGTCGAGTGCTCTATCACTGAGCTACCACCCCATCCGAGAATTTTTGCAAGTTTGCTAAGTATTCTGTTCCCCTCTCTCTGCAGTAGATTAAATACCTGTGGAACTCAGAAGTGATCATATGACTTTCTCTGACCAATGAGATGTGAGCAAAAGTGATATCTGCCATTTCCTGGCAGAAGGTTTAAGAGAAATGATGCAGTTTGCTGTGTCTCTTTTCCTTTACTACAAACAGCTGTCCATGTGTGGTCAACCTGGACACTAAATGAATATGGTATGGTTCAGAACCTCAGGTGACCTCCACTAGACATTAACATGAACAGAAACAAACCCTTGGATGTTTTTTGAACCATTAGATTTTGGGGGTTGCATATAAACTGAAGCACAATGGACCCTATCCTGACTGATACAGACTCTTCTTGATTTAGGTGACCCCTAAAACCAATCCTATACATGAAGTTTTCAGGATGTGATATCATCTGCAGTATTTTTTAGTTGCTTACTTCCTGTTTTTCTTCCTTATAGTTGAGTTGTAATTGTGAAAGCTTATAGAGTCAAGAAAAAAAATCATGAATTGTTGGGTTGTAACTCAGTAGTAGAATGCTTGTCTCGTAAGCATGAAGGCCTGGGTTTTATCCCCAGTACACCCCCCCCACACATACACAACATACAAGAATCATGAATTGTCAAAGTTACCCTTGAAAATAATGAGAAACACCCACAAAACCAAAACAATAAATGCAGTAGTATATGCATATCTCTGTCAGTATTATACATAAATTTACAATGAAGTTGTTGGATTATTTTTTAAGGATAATGTTGCATGACAATACATATCTTTAAATTCTAGAATTATTCCTGTGTAGCAAGATGTGCATGTTTTAATATTTACCAGGAAACTAAGGACAAAGTAACTGAAGAAATTGAAATTGGTGTCTCCCATTTCATGCTGACTGGGGGCTTTTGCTCTCTGAGTGGAGCGGTGGTGGAGACCCAGTGCTCTGTTTCCCCACTATGACTTTAAGTTTTATGTTCCCTAAGTTACATGTGCCATGCCATGGTGCAATTGTACAGTACTTCTTTTCTTCCTTATAGTTTGAGTATTAAGGGCTGGGGTTGTGGCTCAGTGGTAGAGCTCTCGCCCAGCACATGTGAGGCCCAGGGTTCAATCCTCAGGACCACATAAAATAAATAAAGAAACTGTCCATCTACAACTAAAAAAATAAATATTTCAAAAAAAATTTGAGTATTAAAAAGCGAGCTTAGGTCCTGAACCAAAATTTCAGGTGACCACAGATTAGAGGAGACCAACAAATTTGGACTATATGTTCTTGTTTCATAACACATTTATTTTTAAAAAGTAACAAGAAGCTTAATCTAAATAGAAGTTTATTTCTCTCTTATATAAAGTCCAAACTGGAATGGTAGTTCTGTCTTGTCAAATTGTAGGGGCCTGGTCTCTTTTTATCTTGTTTTCAGGGTATTGTGCTCATCCACAGGGATTAACTTGGCTCACCCTACATCTGAATTCTAGCCCCAACCTTTGGGAATGAGGAAAGGGGATGAGGAGGTCCCTTTTGCTCACAGTCCATTGACCAGAACATAAGCAGAATGTTACATTCAATTGTCTGGAAGGATAAAAAATGTAATCATTGCTGGGTTCCATATACGTAGAAAAAAAATCTAATTATAATAAATGGAGGGGACAGCAGCAATCAGGAGACAATTAGCTTCTGTATACCTCTGTTTTAGAGATGAGAAAGTTGATCCTCAGAAAATAATTTGTTCAAGGCCTCACATAACTAAGATATTTGAAAAACTGTCCCCAAAAGAGAACATAGAGTTATGCTGGGTACATCAGAAGTCAGAACCAGGACTGGTAGGGAGATGTTAAAGGAGGCATGTTTCTATACAGTTAATATTAGAACAAATAATTTTCAACATTTAGAAGAGTACAATAATGAATAGGCTACCTCAGTGTTATTACCACTATCAATATATACCTGGATATTTATAGTTAAAAACTATAATGCACATCACCCAGTACCTATATAAAGTTACATACATTAGATAAGGGTTCCAAATCTTAACAGTAGAAACTTCATCTTGTATATCTTTTACCTAGAATGTGATCTTGTTGTACATCAGACATCTAATAAGTGTTGATTATGATTAGGAATTCATTTAATGAGAATAGAAGCCACTGAGATGGAAACTGACAATCTTATGCAATAAGTTCTGATAACAACTGTGTCCAATTTTTTTTTCTTTTTCTGGTTCTGGGAAAGAAACCAGGGCCTGATAATATGCTAGGCAAAGTGCTTTGCCACTGAGCTACATTCCCAGCCAACTGTGTCAAATTTTAATGAAGCACCATTGACCTGGCTCCCCATCTGCCCAGCCATGTAGCCAGCCTACTAGTCCCTGTTGAGAAGCAGCAGCAGAGCAGTGGAGTAGCAGAGTGGCAGCCCAAGTAGTTTTCAGCATAGGAGGCAAGCACAGCCTTTGGCCACATGGACCATCCTCCCCCATATAAAGCCCCATGAGCCAAGGTGCTCTGATCTGTCATCCTTCTCCCACCAGGCCTGATATGGAGGACTGCTGCAGAAGCCAGCTCCACACAGTGCTGCAACCACCATCCCATGACCTCGACCTCCACTTCCTGACCTGTGAGGAGAAAATGGAAGTGGGGCAGATCTGAATGGAAGTTGGATTCAAGAATTGACCAATAGCATTAGTATGTTTCCAAAACCTAATTAGCATAAATGTGGACCAATAGCATTGCTACTTTTTTCAATCCCTAATTAGTATAAGTGGACCAATAGCAGTGACCCAAGTTCTATACAAACCCTTAAATTAGCACAGTAAGATGGAGAAAACCTGCTGTCAGGTCCCCTCTTATATCTCCAGAATTCTGTTCCTGTTTCTATTCTTTAATAAATCCTATTCTTACAGGCAGTCATCCTGGTCTGTGGATTTCATTCTTTGAATTCAGGAGACAAGAACCCTGAAAGAAGGAGAAATTGATGGTGAGTTGCTGGGGGTCTGCTGAAACCCTGGAGTACCAGCCCACCATTAAGAGTTGCAACACTTCTCAGCTGCATAGGCCTGCAACGTATGGGCAGAGGTAGAAAAACTCCAGAATCACCTGCCAGTTGAGGCAAGAAATCATTTCATTTAAAAAGTCTGGCTTCACCATAATATGATAAATAAAACAGTTTTCATTTGTGGCTTGCTCACTTAGTGATCAAGGACAAGTTACCTAACTTTTCTTTCCTCCTCCTCCTCCTCCTCCCCCTCTTTCTAATTTCCTGGGGATATAACCCATAGGCACTCTATACTAAGCTATTTACCCACTCATTTTTAATTTTTATTTTGAGGCAGGATCTTACCTAAGTTGCTCAGGATGGCCCTGAACTCATGATCCTCCTACCTCATTCTCCCAAGTAGCTGGGATTATAGGTGCGCACCACCGCACCTGGCAAGTCACTTAACATTTCTGTAATTCAGTTTCTTCACCTGGAAAATGAAGGCAAATGTCTTCGCTATCCTGGTCACTAGTACACTAACAGTTCCTATTTTCTGAAACTGTAAAAAAAAGTAGAAGATATATTGCAATAATACTTTATGTGTAAGTGCTTACCACATAAAAACTGAAGAAGTGGTAATTATTTTTAAACCTTTAATGATCAATTTTTCCTTTCCAAATGAAATTTCAGCAGAATACATCCTTGGACTCTGGGGTCTTTATTTTAACTTCTTGTTCCAAGACAATCAGTGCATCCTATCATTCAGACATAGTGATTAGTTCAAGGATGGACATCTGACATAATCTGGACCATTAAGACCCAAGGAAATTTGGGTGGGCCATTTCTTAAAAGTCTTCAGAAGGTACATGGGTGGGGCTCAGTTGTAAAGTGCCTGCCTAGCCTGCTCAAAGCCCTGGGTTCCAACCCCAGCACTCAGAAAGGAAAAAGAAAAAGGAAAGACTTCCTGGAGAACTACAAGGAGTCAGCTCTCCTGTTACACATGAAGAAGGACACATGAACTCCTGGAAGCTTCCTGGTGACATTTTTCAACCACAAAGGGGAGAAATTTGGGGGATAAGACAGTCCATGACAGACAGAAGAGAGGAGGCAATGGAGTCTTTGGTGATACTCTTGAAGTCCTTAACCAAGTCTCATCAAAATTCTACCCCATTTAGGTGCTTTCCAATAATACCAGAAAATTAATTCCTTTATGATGTAAGCCACTTTCTGTAACTGGAATATTTCTCACTGATAAAGGTACCTCAAGCTCCACAGGCTCCAAATTGGATACGAAATCCCTCACTTTCACCAAGATAGATAGATAGATAGGTGGATATTGTGATCTTTCTAAGTGATAGTAAAAATTAAAAATACATATACTGTGAATGGTGCCCTGTGGGGTGATGTGTCTTCCGAGATCTTCCTTATTACAATAAACAAACAGTCGCCAATGAACAAACTAGAAATTTCCCTCCCTAGCTTATATTCCACAAAAAATTGCATAATATAGATAAGCCTTATTTACACTATTTCCTAAATATCTTTGATCTTTCCACTGGTCTTTTCCACTGGCCTCACTGTCATCTCTCTCCTGAGCTCCTTCATACCACCCTAATTTACCTTTTTGCATACACCTTGCCCCTTCCCTACTTTGCCTGCCCACCTCTTCAATGTCATTTTTAACCACTCTCTCCACTCTAGCCACACTGCGCTTTTTTCAGTACCTCAAACATAACTTATTTTTTTTTATTTTTCTACCTTCAGAGCTTTGGACATGTTGCCCTCTCTGCCTGGAACATTCTATTTTCTGAGTTTTGATGAAATTTTCCACTTATTCTTTGGCTTTTCATGTAAACATAACCTCCTCAAAGAAGCCTTCCCTCAACAAGTTTGGGTCCCTCTGTATCCTCCTCAGACAGTATCCTGTACTATGCTGAATGTAATACTAGGACCACCATTTACTGAGTGCTTCCTATATGTCAGGCCACTTCACAGAGAGTTTCCCCATTTTGTGGATGAGACAACTGAAGTTCAAGATATGGAAACTTTTCCAAGGGCACATAGTTAGAACATGCCAAGCTAAAATTAAAATACAAATCTGTTGTCTCTAAAGTTTTTACTCTGTCCACTACTTCATTTTATCTTCCTTGATTCACTGATATTCCTGTAGAATTCAGTGAACTTTAGTATACTCTTGGGAAGTTTCTCTGTAACGTCTCGAATTATCTAAACTTACATTCAGTAAATACTGACCAAAAAGAAGATCATTAAAAAAAGTATTATAAGAAAATAACCCCCCAAAAAACAAAGGCCAAAATGTTTCTCCGATAAGCAGATGCTGATCCATAATGGGGGCTGGGGGGGGGGGGGGAAAGGAAGAATGAAGGAACTTTGGATTGTGTAGAGTGGTGTGAGAGGAGGGGAGGGTAGGGAGTTTGGAGGTGGGAAGGATGGTGGAATGAGACATTATTACCCTATATACATGTATGATTACACTAGCAGTGTGACTATGCACCATATACAGCCACAGGAATGTGAAGTGCTCTGTTTGTGTACAGTGTGTCCAAATGCATTCTACTGTCATGTATAACTAATTAGAATAAATTTTTACAAAATAAAATAACAATGTTATAATAATGACATTATAATAATATTACCATATAGCCGTTAACAACTTTCCCTTTCTTTTGTAATAATATGAGATGATTCTTTATAAAATACAATGTTATCACTTTTCTTTGTTAATGAATGTCTGGGGCATATGGCTTTACCTGTTCGGATGACAAGACCTTAACAACTGTCTCAGGAACAATCTTGAGAACTTCATACTATTTCCTCTCCACAAAGAAATGGCACCATCCTTTTTCACCATCTCTATTAAATGGCTCACCATCTTCACATTCTTTGTTTCTACACTCTGGGCCTTTGAAAGGAAAAGAAGAACTCTGAAGAATCACAATACAATTTTAAGAACTTTGAGAGTTACAGGTCTAAAAAGTGTTGCACATTGCACCTGTAGGGGAAGCCTTGCTATTCTATTCTGGTGATCAGACACCCTAGGAATCATGTATATTTTGTTTAATCCTGCAGTTTCCAAGGACATGTTATATTTGGGACACTGCCCAACATGCCATAGATGTGACTGCTATATAAACTAGAGGATGGTACAGAGGCTACAATACCAGTAAATGGCCTTATGAAAATAACTTTTGTAGTGTACTGGAGGGTGGTGGGCTGTCACAATCTCTGAAGAAAAATGGATACCTAGAATTTGCCTGTCAGAGTGCAAATGTCACCATCATGGGTGCATCACGCCTATCTTGGTCTTTAAGAAAATGAGAAAATAGCTAACAAGTGGCTATTTTCCAATAGTCTTTCACACAGACCCTATTGATCACAAGTGTGATCAATAGGGTCTGTGTGAACAAAGGAAAAAAGATGGAATCTAACTAAATCTGTGACCAACAGACCAGGGCACATCTGGAAAAAAAAAAGATATTCAGTTTAGCTTTGAGAGAGTGACAGAGAATGTGCTCTATACATTGAACACATTGAGCATTACAGAAGAAAAATCAATCCCAGAACAATGTGATCCAGCATGTGAGTGAAGACAGCACAGAAGAAAACAAATTAAATACAGTCCAGAAAGAGAAGAAACAAGAGTGATTTTTAAATAAGAGGTATTGAAAAGCTATTTGTTAAAAGGCGCTGGGATTCAGGCCGTCTGTCGCCAACCCCTAGAGCACCTCTGCAACCGTGACTGGGCTGCTGAAGAGGAAGTTTGACCAGCTGGAGGAGGAGGACTCCTCATTCTGCTCCTCCACCTCCTCTGACTGTGTCTCTCCTGCTCCCCAAGCTCTTCAGTCTCAGGTGAACAGAGCCCCTGGGGTCAGATGCCCCTACCTGAACGGGATTTCTGTGGCTCCCAAAGTTTTACTCTTCTGTCCATTTTGAAGTGGGCTCCTCGGCATCGCCCAGGCCGTGTTGCCTTCACTGGCACCACTGTCTTCTACTTCCCATGGTGCCAGGGCTTCACCAGTGTGCCCAGCCGTGGTGGCTGTGCTGTGGGCATGGCCTCTCGCCATGGCGTCTGCGCCACTTCTTGTGTGAATTTGTACAGGAAAGTCCAGGCCTGGCGTGAGACATTCCTCCAGTGTTTGAAAGAGAAGCTGGAGATGCTGGGATGAAAGCTTTCAGCCTCTGGAGTACCTGAGGGGGAAGCAGGCCTGCCACTTACAGTGGATGCCATCAATGATGCCTCTGTGGAAGAGGACTTGGCAGTGGCTGTGGCAGGCGGCCAGTTGGAAGAAGTGAACTTCCTACAACCCCACCCAGCTCGGGGAGGAGTGCTCTGCTGCGAGCTGCAGGTGTGTGAAGGATGGAAGGATGGACCATGAGGAGAAGCGGGAAGTGCAGGTGCTGCGCCAATCCCATGAGGACTGTGGCTGTCACTGCGATAGGGTCTTTGACCCTGAGACCTGCAGCTACAGCTTGGCATGTATCAAGTGCCAGATGGACCACACAGGGTTCCCCTGTGGCTGCTGTAAGGAGGCTGTGAGAACCCCAATCACCGTGAGGAATTTAATCAGGCGCCGTGTGCAATCCCCTCAAAAAAGGACAAATAGCTTTTTTTAAAATAGAGCCTCTTTATTGGTACCTGTCAGCTCAGGTACAATGTGTTCCCACAGCACAGGCTGGCAAGGCTGCCTAGGCAAAGGGGCAGGCCCAGAGCCTAGCTTTCTTGGCACAGACACATAGAGAAATGAATAAATTATAATTCTGACACTGGGACAATATAAAAGTTGATGTAAAATTCAAAATTCATAATTCAACATCAGCAAACAACGGGCATTAAAGCCCTAAGGAACCACCCCTTAGCAACTGGCATCAGGGTACATGGTGGGCTGAGATGGAGTGCAGTGCCCCAAAGCCCTGCAGGGCATGTTCATACCAAGGCAATCCCCTTGCCCTTTCTGGGCATCTATTCTCCCCCTCCTATATTATGGGCTGGGAATGGAGGCCACTTCCTTTTGGAGGGGAGAAAGTAGATCAGAGGGCAAGAAGCAGAGGGGCTGGGTGGGGCAGGCATAAGGGGGTTTTGGTCACAACTGGCCAGACCAGCGCCTGCTTATACAGCCATCCCTGAACCAGGCAACTAATAGGAGATCACAGGGCTTGCATCCACACCTGGTATACACCAAAGCCCAGGCAGGACAGGATGCAGGACAAAAGGGACCCTGCCTCCAGCACTACCTATCAGCCAAAGAGGCACAGCTAAAGCTGCTTCAGTCTCCAAATAAATTATGGAAATAAATTACAGTCTTCACAGTCCAGAGGATCTAGCCACCCATGGGTCTAGTGAGCGTGTGGATGAAATGGGTTCTTCTACTCTAAAAGGACTTATGATAAGTCCTGGGGTAATGGATCCCAATTATGAAGGTGAAATTAAAATTATAGCTAATTCTCCAAAGGGTATATCAGTAATTTCACCAGGAGACAGAATAGCACAGTTATTAATAATACCCAGCCTACGTGATAAATTTTCCAGTAGTAGTATAGAAAGAGGTTCCAGGGGATTAGGCTCCACAGGTGTAGATCGGGTTATGCTGTCTTTAAATTTAGACTCTTGCCCAATGCTAAAACTAAATATTCAAGGACATGAATTTAGCATCATATCTCATCAAGAATGGCCAAAACATTGGCCATTACAACAAGCCACTCAAACGCTTCGAGGCCTAGGAGTGGCAACTAATCCCCATAGAAGTGCAATGGTATTAGATTGGAAGGATTCTGAAGGATGTGAAGGAACTATATAGCCATATGTATTGGACCATCTTCCTATAAATTTATGGGGACGAGATGTCCTAGATCAATTAAGTTTGACATTAACAAATAACATCAATCCAACTGCGCCCACTATTAGGGCTAGACAATGTTTCAGGAAAGAAAAAAGATTAGGAGAACAAGAACAAGGTATAGCAGCACCAATTCAAATAGATCAAGGAATAAATAGACATGGATTGGGTTTTCAGAAGGGGTCACTGAGGCAATAAAAATTACTTGGAAATCAGAAAGACCAGTGTGGGTTCCTCAGTGGCCCCTGACTAAAGAAAAGATACAAGCAGCCCATTACCTGGTCAAACAACAATTAGCGGAGGGACATATACAACCTTCTGAATCTCCCTATAATACTCCCATTTTTGTCATTAAAAAGAAATCTGGTAAATGGAGATTATTGCAAGATTTAAGAGACATTAATAATGAGATGGTTATTACGGGACCTGCTCAATCAGGGATTCCCCAATTGTCTGCTTTGCCAAAAACCTGGTATGTTTTAGCTATAGATATTAAAGATTGTTTGTTTTCAATTCCAATTCATCCTGAGGATAGTCCACGTTTTACATTTACTATCCCTGCACTGATCAGAGATATGAATGGAAAGTACTCCCTCAAGGGATGGCTAACAGCCCAACTATGTGTCAAATTTATGTTAACAAAGCAATCCAGCCACTTAGAAATCAAAATCCTGAACTATAAATATTTCACTATATGGATGATGTATTGTTAGCACACAAAGATAAAAACACATTGCTGGAATGTTATGCCACTTACAAATTTATTAAAAAATTATAATCTAGAGATAGCAATAGATAAAGTACAATTAAATTTTCCAATTAATTATTTAGGAGTGCTATTATCCTCAACCATGGTCCGTCCACCAAAAATTCAAATACGAGTAGATCAACTCAAATCACTTAACGACTTTCAAAAGTTATTAGGAGACATAAATTGGATAAGGCCTTATCTAGGCATACCAACAGGAGAGTTGGAACCTTTATTTGATATCCTAAAAGGTCCATCAGATCCAAATTCACCCCGCATGTTAACACCTGAAGCAAGAAAGGCATTCAAAGTTATTGAAACATATATGGAAAATATGCATTTGGATAGAATTGATATAAGTTTGCCTTTATTATTTATTGTAATACCAACAAAAAATATTCCTACAGGAGTATTTTGGCAAGAAGGTCCATTATGGTGGATACATTTATCTTATTCTCCTAACACTATTCTTACTAGGTTTCCTGAGGCTGTAGGACAATTAATACTCAAAGGAATAAAAGCAGCAAAGGGAGTGTTTGGAATTTCTCCCAATAAAATTATTACTCCATATCCTACGGATCAAATTGATGAGTTAGCTAATGAGTTAAATACTTGGGCAATAATCATGTGCAAATCTAATGTTTCATTTGATAACCACTTACTATCTAATCCTTTGTTGTCTTTTTGGTCTTTGCATCCAGTAGTTTTTCAAAAAATGACAAGAAAAACACCTATCATGAATGCTCCAAATATATTCACTGATGGGTCAAATAATGGTACAGCAGCAATAGTTACCCCTGATCAAACTTTTACATTTTTAGTACCCAAACATTCAGCTCAAAAGGTAGAGCTTAATGCAGTTTTACAAGCTTTGGTGATGTTTAAAGATTCTGTATTTAATTTATTTTCTGATAGTCAGTATATAGTTAATGCTATAGTATCACTTGAAGATGCTGGTAGGATTTCTCCTTCCTCTACTGTTTTCTCTTTGTTTTCCACTATACGAAGTTAAATCTGGGACAGAAAAGATCTATTTTTTTATAGGACATATAAGGGCACATACAGGATTGCCTGGAGCCCTTAGTTTGGGCAATGATTTAGCAGATAAAACTACACATGACATACATATTTTCTCTACACTAGAAGAAGATACAAATTTTCATGAAAGGTTCCATGTCAATGCTAATACTTTACAAAAGCATTTTAAAATAACTAAGGAACAAGCTAGACAAATAATAAAGCAATGTCAAAATTGTGTGACCTTTTTACCACAAGTTAATCTTGGAGTGAATCCTAGAGGATTCATACCTAACCATATTTGGCAGATGGACGTCACACACTTGCCATAATTTGGAAAATTAAAATATTTGCATGTTACAGTTGATACTTCTTCCAGATTTTTGATGGGCTCCCTTCATGCCAGAGAAAAAACTAAAGATATTATAGCTCATTGCATACAAAATTTTGCCACTGTGGGCGTTCCAAAACAGTTAAAAACAGATAATGGTCCTGGTTATACTTCCACCTCCTTTAAACAATTTTGCTCATCATTTGGCATTACTCACATAACAGGAATTCCATACAATCCTCAGGGACAAGGCATAGTTGAAAGAGCTCATCAAACTATTAAAATGTACTTATTAAAACAAAAAGAGAGAATTGGAAAGGGGTATATATCCCCCAAAGATAAACTTAAAATAACCCATTTTACTCAAAACTTTTAAAATTTGGATTCATCAGGGCTTAGTGCTGCAGAAAAGCATATGTATCCAAAAAATGTACATAAGCCTAAGGTACTTTGGAAGGATATTCTAACAGGACAATGGAAATGTCCTGACCCAGTGATTGTCTGGAGTCGGGGTTCTGTTTTTGTGTTTCCACAGGGAGAATAGTAGCCAATTTGGATTCCAGAGAGACTAACCAAAGCGATTTCTAAAGACCAAAAAAAAGATGATTTGACTCAAATCCATAACAGCTGATATCCAGAGCTCCAGCTTGGCTATTCTTACATCTGCAACAGTGATTAACCAGGATGATTTTTTCAATATCTATTTTATTATTGCCTTTTCCCACATCATAAAGTTCTATTTTATTTTTTGAGCTCATACAGACCTAGGTTAATGTTTTTCTGATCAGTTTTATTTTTTGACTGTGGAGTTTTTAAACATTGCAATGGAGATTTCACCTAGGTAAAGCTACAAGGCCTTTACTATTGTCTTATGTATTGTATGTTATGTGTGCACACTTCTGTTTTGTGTTGTATGTCTGTATGTGCATATGTCCATATATCATATGAGGAGCGCTCATGAATAAATGGATCCGAATTTTTTTATTCACGTGATTTTAATGGTTTAATTTAGATTGGGTAAACAGCTGTTGAAAGTTGTTTTAATATGTGAACAAATAAGGAGGTTAACAGATCTGTTTGTTTACTTTCACCTTTCCTTTTCATTATATTTAATAATTCTGTTCAGGATAATGTAAATTGTTCAAAAAATTGTTTTCTTAGTGCCTGTTGGAATGTTACATAATTTTTTTTAGCATTATTGCCAGAATTCCTATCTTCAACCCAGTGCCGGTGAAGACAAAGATAAAACCAAACTACAGCTTCTTCGATAGTTATCACAACAAACTGTATAAACTGATTCATCAATGAATAATAACTCAACAAGTGATGCTCAATCAAGAAGTCGATTTACTTTGGGAGGAAATGGACATATTGATGGATTCCTCTGCTTTGAACTGCTTGCAGAATTTGCCTGGACTATGTATCACTTGTATGCATTGTGAAGTATCTGTTAGTGCAGCGAATTGTGGTAGTGCTAGAGTATTTTTGCTGATGGTGTCACTGGTGGTACAATTTTTCAAAGGAGCCCTCAATTGGCTTAGTGTAGTGGCATTTTGCATCCTCCTCCCTTCTACTAGTGATGGTCTAAAATTTGGGGGCCAACAGAGGTGAGGCAAAGTACCTCACCCCCCCACTGGCACCAAGGCCAAATTTGGGGGCCAACAGAGGTGAGGCAAAGAACCTCATCCCCCCACTGGTGCAAAGGCCTATCCACAAGTATGGCTGTAGGCTGGACCGGTAGTCAGTGACGGGTATGACCCAATTGCAGTGGTACCAACCTAAGACAGGAGGCTGACACCTAGAGGTCAGCTCATCTGATGACGGGTAAGGACCATGTATAGTATTGGACAGCCTAACAGGCTCGGTCCCTAAGCCACATTGCTTGTTGTTTAATTAAACAGAAGGGGGAGATGTTGAGGGCCACAGCTGAGTCGGGATGACGCATAGCATTTTTGCCAGAAGTAGTGGTTGAGAGGTGACGCCAGCGAGTTCTCGAGGAGTTCCCGTTGAGTTCCAGTTGAGCTCTCGTGGGGATTCCCTGAGAGTTCCCCTTGGTTGGGGAAGTGCCGGAGGAGGGATATTTCCAGCTGCGGGTTGCTGGACGAGCCAAGTGGCATTCAGGAGAATTCCTGGGGTGCATGTGTGGAGTGTGCTGGTGGAGTTCAGAAATAAAGTTTGTTCCTGCTTCAGTGGCTTGCAATTTGTGCCCAGCCAGACTGCGGCAGTCCTTGGTGAGCAGAGCTCTTTCTGTGCCTCTTGGTGCCCTGTCCTGAGCTGCTTTCCTGCACCCTTTTGCCATGATGTTCTGCCTCACCTTGGGCACAGAGCTATGGAACTGGCTGTGAATGGACTAAGACCTCTGAAACCATGAACTCCATGTAAATTTTTCCTCCTCTAAAATTGTTCTTTTCAGGTCTTTTGGTCACAGCAGAAAAAAAAAAAAAGCTGACCAAAACATGGGATGTGTATACTTCTTTTATATATATATATATATATATATATATATAACTTTTGTGGGAAAAACATATCTATACTCTAGAAAATCCATACCAGCTTCCTAAAATATCCAGTGCTTCATTATTAACTATGAAAGCATGACAAAGAATTATTGTTTATCTGGGGAAGAGGGGGATTGCAACATAAAAAAAAAAAAAACTGAGGTAAACAGAATTACTAATTCCAGAAAAAATAATTACAATTTGGGAAACTATAATTAATTAAAACACAACAATATAAAGTGAACTCTAGTATACCTTAAAGAATTGAGATGTTAATGAATCAAGAAAAAATGCCAAATAAGAAACAGATACTAGTGATACACTAGAATCCATAATCCCATAATCCCAACACTTGGGAGGTGAAGGCAGGAGGAATATTTAAGCTCAGTTCAAGACCAACCTGAACAACATAGCAAAAATCCCTCTCAGTTAAAAAAAAAGAAGAAAAGAAAGATACTATAAAAGCCAGATGTGGTGGCACGCACCTGTAATCCCAGAAGGTCAGGAGGCTAAAGCAGGAGGAAAGCAAGTTCAAAAATTCAGCCCCCACAGCAACTTAGGGAGATCCTAAGAAACTTACCGAGACCCTGTCTCAATTTTTTTAAATTTGAATTAAAAAGTCTAGGGATGTGGTTCACTGGTAAAGCACCCTTCACTTCAATGGCAAGTACCAAAAAAAAAAAAAAAAAACACAAAATAGGAACAATCAAAGTGATAAAAAGAGCTCTTGGAAATGAAAAGTTTGATTGCTACAATAATAAGTTTCACAAAAGGGTTAAAAATATGATTGAGGAAATTTCCACAAATGTTGAGTAAAATGACATTGTAATAAAAAATACTTAGGAAAAACTAAAATGCATAGAGATTGTGAAAACTAAAATGCATAGAGATTGTGATGTTTATTTTTATGTTCCAACTTGACTGGGCTAAGTGGGTATTTCTAGAAGAGATTAGCATTTGAATTCATAGATTGAGTAAAGAAGATCTACTCTCACCACCTTAGATGGGCATCATCCAACAATTTGAGTGTCATCATAGAACATGAAGGTAGAGGAAAGCAAATTCGTTCTATCTTCTTGAGCTGGGACATCTTTGTCTTCATGCTCTCAGACACTCAGGACTCAGAGACTTAGACCAGTAGACTCATCCCTCAGCCCAATTCTCCAGTCTTTGGTCATAGACTGAGAGTTGAACCATGGTCCTCAGGCCTGTGGATTTGGACACTAGCAGGTCTCCTGGTTCTCCAGTTTGCAGACAGTACATCACAGAACTTCTTAGCCTCTATAATCACATGAGCCAATTCCCATTATAAATCAATCATCCTCTTCTCTCATTCAATGAGTTATAGGACTGGATACAGGTGACAAAATATGCACAGTAAAAAAAAATAAGACTTGAGCCCCTTTCCCCTACTTCGAATTCAGAATATCTGCAACTAAGCACACTTGCTTCATCTCTATTTCTGTAAAAATTGGAGAGAAATGTGTTCCTCAGTGGCTCAAAAAGGTAAAAGTAGGTAGTGGTTGTTGCTAGAAGCCCATAATTTCTGCCTTAAGTACAATAATGGAAAGAGTGGAAACCCTCCTCACCCCCTGTCACCGCTATATCACCAGATCCATAGAAAGTAGGCCCCAAGGCACAGGCAATCAATTTAAGGCATGGCCTACTTCAAAGGGACCACAACCAATTACAGGTTCCTGGGAGAGAACAAAGAGTTAGTTTAACTCCTGGACCAGCCTCTGTCTCTTCATGTCACAATTTTTGATTCTCTCCATGAATCAAAGGATGGTGTAGGTCCATCACCCACCTTCAAAAAAAGGGGAGATTTTCTAATTTTGCCCCTCCCTAGAACACTAGTGCTAGACTATTTGACTGTGTTCAATGATTTGTTTACATATCAACCTCTATTCATAAAAATTGTGCATGCAAAAAAAAAAAAACAGTATATTATTAGGTTTTTGTAACCTGAAGATGAGTTCAACACCTGGCACCTACTGAATAAATGAATCCAGATAACTGGCAATAGTTTGCACATGAGAGTATAAAAAAATAGTATTGACCTGTCTAAAATCTTCTCTATGAGAAGCATTACATATTATTCATGTTACTCAAAAACATACACATGAGCCATGCAACACACCTGCATTAGGATGTTTAGACATTTCATTTGTCCTGTGCATGTTCCAGCACAGGTACCAGCTAGGCCCTCAGCCAACAGGTATTTCCACAACTGGCCAGGTTTTCTTTCCTCATCAATGATATCCTGAAAAGTCCATGTTTCACCTATATCAGTCCCCTGTTAAAACAAAATAAATAGCAACTAGATGGTCTCAAATGAAAGTTTTATCTCCTCATAAGATCTAAGGAATGGTGTACATATCTTTCCTAAATTTTGTGCTCTACCAACCAGTATAATTTTAAATAACTCATTATATTGTCAATTATAAATTAATTACAACTATATTATCATGTTTAGGATAATCTTTATCAATTTTTAAATATATTGCATTTTCAATTGAAAATTATTTGTCTAAGATTGAATACAAAAAATAATCTTTCAAATTATCATAAATATTTTTAGCTATGGCAAAACTCTATTCAAACAAACTCCTAGTGAGGTAGTAGCTATTTAATTGACAATAATATCAGAGTCTCTTTAGTGTTCAAGATTTAGTGAATTGCTATGTTATCTTCAGTCAGACTATAGTTTAACAAAATAAATATGAAATATATAATACATATTTAAAAGAGTTTTCTTTTAAATTTTGACCTGTGGTAGAAGTGGTGAAGTCTGATCATTTCCACGTAGTACCCAAAGCAGAAAATAAGTTCTGCTATACATGTGTCATAACTTGGAATTTTTGAGGGGCAAGAAGATTGTTCACATAGATTTTGATTAAGAACCTGGGCCCAGGAATTAGATGGAATCAAATCCAGACTTCCCTAATCCTAACTGAACAATTTATCTGGGCCTCAGTTTCCTTAAATGTGAAGTAGAAACAATACTAATTCCTTCTTTGTATGATTGTTAAGATAAATGAAAAGCCAGGTGCAGTGGCACACACCTGTAATCCCAGGCTGTTCTAGAACTTGTGCTTCCCCTGCCTCAGTCTCTCAATTACAGGTACACCACAGCACCCAGCCATAACACAGAATGTTAAGAGAAAGTTCAAGTATTGAAGAAAGAAACATAGATTTCACAAAGAAACAACAGACATCACAGCTTTGAAATATCAGTTTCAGTTAAAGTCCTTTATTTTCTACTGTTAATCATCACAGCTAAAAATGTATGGTGCTTAACATGACAATTTTTTTAATAACAAATTTTTTTAATAACAAAAAAAATTGTTATTCTAAATGCTTTTCATTTTTTAACTTCTTTAATCCCCACAATGACCTAAGGCACAGATCACATTGACATATAATTTTACAGACTGTGTTACATTTTTATGCCCATGACCCATGACATAAAATAAACAAATAGTAAAAAGAGACTACTTACAGTAAAATGATTTCAGTAATGAACAATTTCCTCAACATTTCTGAGAGATTTCAATAGGGAATTCTTCTTCCATTCATCCCAATCCACTGTCATTGACCCATCAAGATCCACACTGTACATTTTTTTAAAAAAAGAATATGCTCAAATAGAAATTGTGATTCATAAATTTCAAAAACATCAACAATGACATCAAGTCAGAACATCTGGATTATAGTAGAGCTGTGTCCATTGTTACTTTTGTGATATGGGAGGTCACCTAACAGCCCTGAACTCCAATTTATATGGGGGTAATTCCTACAATAAGGAACTATTCAAAGTATTAAATGAGATGATATATACATTGTCACCATAAAATATAAAGAACTGCAGAAATGTAAGTCTGTATTATTACATCCCAATCTGCCAGTGCTTCTTCTTCAACATTTCTCCTTCTTTCTGCTTAAAACCTCATTTTGTAACTTCTTTTCATTGCTAATCTCTCTAGCAATGGAGTCATGCTGACAAATACCCTTTGTTGTTGCAGATCTTAAAAGACAATTTCCATTTTTATGGATCTAAATATCTAATATCCAAAATATCAAAAGAAATCTAAATAGCCATGGAATTATAATTCCCATTGAGATGATACTGTTCAAGCCCATTTCAAGAATTTTAAAAATTGCCATTAGAGTGAGGCACAGTGGCAGAAGCCTATAATCCCAGTGGATTGGAATACTGAGGCAGGAGGATCACTAGTTCAAAGCCAGCCTCAGAGAGACCCTGTCGCTAAATAAAACATAAAAAATGGCTGGAAATATAGTTCAATGGTTAAGCACCCCTGAGTTCAATCCTCAGTACCTCAGTACAAAAAAAAAATTCCCATCAAAGAATTTCTCAAATAACTAAATGAAATTAAGAATTTGAAGAAAGAAAGTGAGATACATTGCTTTACTAATTTTGGTTTTAAATTTTTGTCTCAGCCAACATTTAAATCCTCATTTTTTTCAGGGATTATTGCTAATCCTCAAGCATCTCTTCAAGCCTAATACTCATTCTCAGGCCAAGTCATCCCAATTCTTCCAAAAACATGAGTGCTCAAGCAGTTTCATCATAAATAAATAAAAACAAAAAGACTCTTGTCCCCACCTTCCCCACTATCACTCTGTTTCTGTCTCTGTCCTTGCAGCAACACTTCATCAACAGTTACCTCCCTTGTCTCTAATCTCTCCTTGCCATTTTTGAACCCACTAAGTTCTCACCACCATTACTCCACGAATGGCTTCCACAGGGCTAAATCCAGTGGTCTATCCCCTGTCCTTGTCTTAGCTTATCAGAGTCATTTGACAGAGAAAACTATCTCCTCCAAAACTGTCATCAGTATTTGGCTTCCAGAACACAGTATTCTACTGGTTTCCCCTTTTATCTCTAGTTGCTCCTTCCGGGTCACTTTGACTGATTCTGCCCATCTCCCCTGCCTCTTAACATTGGAAAATATTAGGACTCAGTATATTGTATTCTCTCCCTGGTCATCTCTCCAGTCTCATGGCTTTAAAGACTTTCTGAAAGTAACAACTCACAAATCTCTAGCTAGGGTGTTCCTTTGAACTCCAGATTACTAGTTCAAGTTGCCTACTTGACATTTTTACTTAGATGTCAGATTAGCATCTGAAACTTAACAAAAACAAAACTAGATTCTGATATTCACTCTATCCTAACCCTGCTTCTCTCACAATCTTGTCCATCCCACTACATGGCAACCCCAGTCTTCTAAGTGCTCATATCAAAATTCCTGACTACCCTCTTTTGTATCACACACATGACCCAGAAGTAAATCCTGTCACCATTTCAAAATATATCAATAATCCAAACAGTCCTTACTTCTTCCATCCTAGTACAAGCCACCCTCAAATTTTGTCTGTTATGTAAAACTGTCCTAATTGCTCTCCTTGATTTCATCCTTACCCTAGCTACTCTTAATACACCAGCCAGAGTGAGGATGTTACAACTTAAGTTAGATCATGTCACACACTTGTTTAAAACCATCCAATAATATATCAGTAGAAGTCCAAGTCCTCAAAATTTCCTGCAAGACCTCATGTGATCTGGCCTGTTACTTCTTCAATCACACACTCCTATCATCCTCTTTCTCATTCACTCTATTCCAAACCCCCTTCAGCCCCTACCTCTTCCTATTTCCTTTGTCTGGATAGCTCCCCCACAGGATTCATCAAGTCTTCCATGTCACCTCCTTCAGATCTACTCAAATGTCACCTTCAAGGTCTTCTCTATTTACCATGTGTAAACTCTAGTTTCCACCTCAACACACACACACACACACACACACACACACACACACACACACACATCTTGAGCTGTTGGTTCTAACCCCTCCCAGTTGGCTATAAGCCACCTCCTCTCTCTCTACATCACATGCAACATGTCCTTCTCTGACAGATATTCTTCCTCAAAGCTCACCTATCCTCAAAAAAATAAATAACATTTAGACTTGCTCAATTGTTCTCTTTCTTTATCTCATATTCCTAAATCAATAAACCACAAAAACACACCTCACCTCCTCACCTCCCTTTCTTTCAATAGCCCTCTGCAGTCTGATGTAGTCCTTTGTCACACTGCTGAAACTGCTTTCACTGAGAAATCTCCCAATGGACATTTTTCAGTATTGATCCCTTCTGTTAAAAAAAAAAATCTAGGATTTAGCAGGGCTGCTGTCACAGTTGTTGCCGACACCACCATGGCTCAGTACAAGGGTACCCCAAGCAAGGCAGGATGTGCCAAAAATCTGATGAGGAAATGGGAAGAGGAGCAGGAGCAGATGGAGCAGAGGAAGCAGTGGGTTGCAGAGAAGAACATAATGAAATCCAACATTGACAAGAAGTTCTCTGCACACTATGATGCTGTGGAGGCAGAGCTCAAGTTCAGCACCATGGGTCTTTTGACCCTGAATGACATGAAAGTGAAACAGGAAGCACTGGTGAATGAGCAGGAGAAGCAGCTGGCCAAGAAGGAGCACTCAAAGGAGCTGCAGCTAAAGCTGGAGAAGCTGCGAGAAAAGAGTGCAAGAAGGAGGCCAAGAGGAAGCTCTGTAGCCTGCCCTTCACCTTGGAGGAAGAAGAGGAGGGAGGCGAAGAGGAGGAGGAGGTGTCCATGCATGAGGAGGAGCTGTAAAGGAAAGAGATCACCACAAAGAGAAGGAAAATGTGGAAGAACCCAGATGTGGACACCAGCTTCTTGCCTGACCAAGACAGGGGGGAGGAGGAAAATCTTCTCTGGGAAGAGCTGCGGCAGGAGTGGGAAGCCGAGCAGGAGAAGAGTAAGATTGAAGAGATTGAAATCACCTTCAGTTACTGGGCTGGCTCTGGACACCAGCAGACAGTCAAAATGAAAAAGGGCAATACCATGCAGCAGTTCCTCCAGAAGGCACTTGAGATCCTGCGTGAAGACTTCAGTGAGCTCAGGTCAGCAGGGGTGGGGCAGCTCATGTACATCAAGGAGGACTTAATCATTCCCCATCATCACAGTTTCTGTGACTTCATCATTACCAAGGCACGTGGGAAGAGTTGGCCACTCTTTAACTTTGATGTTCATGATGATGGCAGCTACTCAGCGATGCCACTGTGGAGAAGTATGAGTCTCATGCAGGAAAGGTGGTGCTGAGGAGATGGTATGAGAAGAACAAGCACATCTTCCCTGCCAGCCGCTGGGAGCCCTATGACCCTGAAAAGAAGTGGGACAAGTATAAGATCCGGTGAACATCTAGAAAGTGGTTTGGCCTCGGCTGTCCCTGGTGCACCCCCATGTCTCCAGAACTCAAGCGTCTGACACACCTGCGACTGTGCTGTTGTGTGCTAGGAGGATGGTAGCCACTCATCCCCTGGCATTGTCATTGCTTTTTTCTTTTACAATAAATAGTGCACATGTTAAAAAAAAAGATCTAAATAAATGAAGATGTAATGTTCATGAGAGAAAATTTAATATTATAAATTTGCCAATTCACCAGCAAATCAATCTACACATTTAACAAATTGTAATCAAAATCCAAAAAGGGAGTATATGTGTGTGTATGCTTATGTGTATGTAACTAAACAGGCTGGTTCTAAAATTTATATAGAATTTATGAAAGTATATAAGATAATAAGAGCAAACAACCAAGAATAGTATTGATGCTATTGAAGATTAAGAAAGTAAGACAGAACCTTAATTCTAAAGTGATTATAAAGATATTGCATTAATTAGCTTCCTGTCAAAGTGACAAAATACCAGAAATAATTAACTTAAAGAAGAAAGGACAGTCCCTCGCCTGCGGGTCTGGGCAGTGGAGGAGGGTGTTTCGCAGTGGCTGGAGGCTTTGCTATGGGAAGTTGTCCCTTCTCTCTCTCTGGGCCAGCCCTCCTCCCTGGTTCTCCTCAGCCGCTGTCTGAG
The DNA here is from genome assembly GCF_021218885.2 of Marmota monax. NCBI lineage: Eukaryota > Metazoa > Chordata > Mammalia > Rodentia > Sciuridae > Marmota > Marmota monax. Next base: position 4,731 of record NW_026694914.1, on the reverse strand, counting down.
GAGAGCGCCTGGAGGCCCAGGCTGCAGCCCAGGCTGTTTCTCCCAGCCCGGGTGGCAGCGCCACTTGGCAGGTGCTGAGTGCCTCCCTTGCCACCTTCCTCCTCTGCCTGGCTGCCGCAGTGCACAAGAGGTGTTGGAGGTAGATGGGCTCCCGACCCGGGAGGCGGCGGTGGATATGGCGCTGGGCAATAGCATCCACCGATTGCAGCTACCATGGAGCCACAAACCACGCCCCGGGCATCCCTGTGAGTATCCCCCAGCCAGCCTTGGGGACCTCTGCGAGCAGCAGCACCACCCTCGCCTATTGCAACTGCATCGCCTGCAGAATTGGAGCCAGGATGATCCACTGGCTCCTTTCTCCTGCTTAGATTCCTTAGCACCACCACCATGGCTCAGCCAGAACCGAAGGCCCCAAATCTCACTGGCACATACCCCCATGTTGACCATGCCACTGGCCAGGTGCTAAGCTGTGACAAGTGTCCAGTAGGAACCTATGTCTCTGAGCATTGTACCCAACACAAGCCTGCGAGTTTGCAGCAGTTGTCCTTCAGGGACCTTTACCAGGCATGAAAATGGCATAGAGAGATGCTATGACTGTAGTCAGCCATGCCCACGGCCAATGGTCGAGCAATTACCTTGTGCTGCCTTGACTGGCCCAGAATACACTTGCCCACCTGGCACGTTCAAGTCTAATGGTACCTGTGCCCCCCCATACAGTGTGTCCTGTGGGCTGGGGTGTGCACAAGAAAGGGACAGAGAACGAGAATGTCCGGTATAAGCAGTGCGCTCGGGGTACCTTCTCTGATGTGCTTCTAGTGTGATGAAATGCAAGGCATACACAGATTGAGTCAAAACCTGATGGTGATGAAGCCTGCGACCAAGGAAACAGACAACGTCTGTGTCTCGCACCTGGCCTCCAGCACGCCCCCGCCTTCCCCTGGCAAGCCATCTTTTCATGCCTTGAGTACATGGAATCCCATGAAGTCCCTTCCTCCACTTCTGTTTCCAAAAGCATGACCTCAACAGAATCCAACTCTTCTGCCTCTGTTAGACCAAAGGTACTGAGTAGCATCCAAGAAGGGACAGTCCCTGACAACACAAGCTCAGCCAGTGGGGAGGAAGGCATGTACAAAACCCTCCCAAGCTTCAGATAGTCAGCCACCAGCAAGGCCCCCACCACCAACACATCCTGAAGCTGCTGCCATCTATGGAGGCCACTGGGGGGCGAGAAGTCCAGCACGCCCATCAAGGGCCCCAAGAGGGGCCATCCTAGACAGAACCTGCTAAGCATTTTGACATCAATGAACACTTGCCCTGGATGGTTGTGCTTTTCCTGCTGCTGGTGCTTGTGGTGATCGTAGTGTGCAATATCCAGAAAAGCTCCAGGACTCTGAAAAAGGGACCCCGGCAGGATCCCAGCGCCATTGTGGAAAAAGCAGCGCTGAAGAAATCCATGACTCAAACTCAGAACCCAGAGAAGTGGATCTACTACTGCAGTGGCCATGGTAGTGGCATCCTGAAGCTTGTAGCAGCCCAATTGAGAAGCCAGTGGAAGGATATCTATCAGTTTCCTTGCAATGCCAGCGAGAGGGAGGTGGCTGCTTTCTCCAAAGAGTATACAGTGGATCACAAACGGGCGTACGTGGCTCTGCGCACTGGACCATCCGGGGCCCTGAGGCCAGCCTTGTGCAGTTAATTAGCGCCCTGCGTCAGCACCGGTGCAATGATGTCCTGGAAAAGATCTCGGGCTGATGGAAGACACCACCCAGCTGGAAACTGACAAACTGGCCCTCCCAACAAGCCCCATCCCCAATCCTAACGTGAAACTTGAGAATTCCACTCTCCTGACTGTGGAGCCCTCCCCGGTGGACAAGAACAAGGGCTTCTTCATGGATGAGTGTGAGCCCCTTTTCCCCTGTGACTCCACATCCAGCGGATCCTTGGCATTGAGCAGGACCGGCTCCTTTATTACTAAAGAAAAGAAGGACACAGTGCTGCAGCAGGTACTCCCGGACCCCTCTATTTTGTGGCCTATCTTTGATGACATGCTGCACATTCTGAACTCTGAGGAGCTGCGGGGGATTGAAGAGATTTCCCAAACTGAGGACAAACTAGATAGGCTATTTGAGATTATTGGAGTCAAGATCCAAGAAGCCAGCCAGAACCTGCTGGACTCTGTTTATAGCCATTTTCCTGTTCTTTTGTAGAAGGTAGAGAGACTGCATTCTGAAGATAATGCTGGAGATTAGTGGCAGGATGATTTTGTTTTGTTCCTGACTTTTGTTTTTTTGGTGTGTGTGTGTGTGTGTGTGTGTTTAACAGAGTATATGGTCAGTGTTTAAGTTCTTTCTTTTTCTTTACCCTTCTGGGAAGTTAGATTATAAGTCTTTTCAAGGTATAACTGTTGCAAAATATCCACCACTAAAGTTTTTAAGTTCTGTATTACCTCCGTTTTTGCCACCTTATGTATTTGTTATGTGCACTTTAATTCACTTAACTTACCATAAATCTCAGTGTGACTTTTCCTGCACACTTGATTATGAGACTCTTAACTTTTAAAAAGTGTAAATGGCATCTCTTGAATTCTATAAGCAATCTTTAGGTCTTTCAACACCTACTGTTTTTCCCACACCTATTTTTTTTTAAATATTACTACCATTTTTATTTTTGTTTTGTCCTTTACACATGTTCTTAAGCATTAAGGAAATTTAAGACCCTGTTGAGTTACTTTAATTCAATTAGTCTTTGAATTATCTTTTTAATATGTCTTGTTGTGTAGTTCATATTCATGGCTGAAACTTGAGCACACTATTGCCGATTGTATGGTTTTCACCAGGACACTGTGCAGAATGCTTGATTACTTATGCCATTCTTAACATTAATATGCTCTGGGCTAGAGAAATGAAATTCTCAAGCCATCCAGACTTGCCGTTTCAGTGGCTTAACACCTGGCCCACCAAAGAATTTGAACTTCATCTTTTAGGGATTGAGCTGTTCTGGAACACATTGCTGCACTTCTGAAAGTCAAAATTGAGTGCCAGTGGCACCTTTTTCTATAGAGCATTTGCCTAGTTTTGGTTTAAAAGATGTTTGTTTCAATACAACATAGCCAATAGGTCCAGTCTGCCCTCTAGGCCTTGACCTTGCTGGATTTCCTTCATCATTCAAACACTTTAATTAAAAATAAGGCTGCAGCTGTAAGAACTCTTGTCTGATATATTTGCAACTATGCTCCCATTTATAAACCTACCATCTAATGCTTAGTTGCAAGATTCTAATGCAAAGGTGGTGTGAACTCCCTTTGTGTGTTGGGGGTTTGTGGGTAGTGGTGAGGGACCGATATCAGGAAAATGCCTTCAAATATACTAATTTAATAATAAACATTAGATGTTTGTTTAAAAGAAGAAGAAAAAAAAGAAGAAGAAGAAGAAGGAGGAGGAGGAGGAGGAGGAGGAGGAGGAGGAGGAGGAGGAAGAAGAAAAGAAGAAAGGATTTGCTGAGCCCAGAGTTGCACACCTATAATCCCAGCAACTCAGGAGGCTGATATAGGAGCATTGCAAGTTCAAAGCCACCTTCAGCAATTTAGGGAGGCCCTGTCTCAAAATAAAAAATAAAAAGGGTTGAGGATGTATCCTTCTTTATATATAAGAAGGATACATTTATTTTTGGCTCACAGCTTTGGAGGTTTCATTCCAAGATTACCTTTTGGTTATTAGCTCTTAGGTTTGCAGCAAAGCAGTACATCATGGTCTGGAGTACTTGATGGAACAAAGCTGCTCACCACATGGTAGTAAGGAAGCAGGGACAGGAAATGACCAGGGTCCCAATATCTTCTTCAAAGTCATGCCCCCAGTGACCTAACCTCCTTCCACTAGATCTCACCTTCTAAAGGTTCCACCCCTTCCAGTAGTGCTAGGGGTAAGGATTAAGCAAACCTTCAACATGTGAGCTTTAGGGGGACATTCAAAATCCAAACTATAGAAGACCTGTATTATAAGGACATGCTAATTAAACCATGTGGCATAATGGACAATAACTAATGCAATAGAATGTAAATGTGTGTGTGTGTGTGTGTGTGTGTGTATACTGACCCTTCAATAATTTTCATTGCACCTTTTTCAGAAATAGTTACACCTATTAACATAAAAGCATCAATAACTTCTGCAGTATCAATCACTCCTTTAAAGAAATAAAGAAAATAAGGATCAACTGGAAACTGTGAAAAAAAATCAAAGATAAATTGCATTCAATGCATTATTGCAATTTTCCATGAAACATCAATGCAATTTTCCATGAAACATCAATGCAATATTTCAGCTATTTCTTCTATTGGCCAAGACAAAGACAAAACTAGAGATACCTGATTATTTATTTATTTATTTGTTTATCTATCTATCTATCTATTTATTTGTTTGTTTGTTTGTTGTGGGGCTTGCTGGGGATTGAACCCGGAGCCTTGTGCCTGTGAGGCAAGCACTCTACCAACTGAGTTATATCTTCAGCCCCTCCTAATGATATTTCTTGTATCAATAAATACCATACCCTCCAATGTTGCTCAAATCAATCACTCTTGCCTCTTTCCCTCCTCCTCCACATTCAGTCATGAATATATTCCATGCCTAAATATCTTTCAAATATCTCACAAATCATTATTTCCAGCACAACTGTTCCATTATTACTCAGATATAAATCCATGCTCCACATAAATCTACTGGTATTATTTCCTCTATT